>NW_009924946.1:0-6679 GCF_000696875.1 Nestor notabilis | reverse complement strand
AAGGAAAACTAGTTTTGTTGCTTTGTTGGGGGTTGGTTTTTGTCTTGGTTGGTTGGGTGGTTGGTTCGTTGGTTGGTTTTTTGGGGGTTGTTTGGTTGGTTGGGTTTTGGTTTTGTGGGGTTTTTTTAAATCTGTCAATTTTTCCATCTTGGATTAATCAAATATTAAGCGGCCCTAGATGAACCAACTCAAATGACGTGACTGTTCTTTCTGTATCTAGAGGATACAGAATTAGTTGCCAAAGACAACTGATGGATTGATGGGAACAGGAGAAACCTGATCAAAATGACAATGAGACAAATGAATAGTGCATTGTCAGTTGATGTATGCTACACAGAATCTGATCATCACTGGCTTTGATGGATGTTTATGAGTTTTTGAGAAGCTATATCTCATTTTAAAACATTCATAAGCAGAACATAGTACTTGTGAAGAATTATGTAATTTCAGAGTTTATTTTTAGGGAAAAATTCTCAGAGAAAATCTGGAAAAATTATGATGAAAGATTAATTTGCCTAGTTACACCTGAAGAGAAAATATGTTTACTAATGGCCTTGAAAGCCAAATATTATTTGAATCATACAGTCTCAATCTCTTTTTTTTCCTGGCAGAATCCTAATATTTAACTCACGGCTTTTATGGTTTAGGTTTTTACAATTGAAAGAGTTATATTTTCAGAGATGCACACACAGTCAATAGAAAAAGTTCCTTTTATCAAAAAGAGAGCCCAACCGAACATATTTCCCCTTGTCAAAAAGTATTTTTGATCAATTAACTTGTTTTCTCAAAGAAAAGAAGTTTCTCTGTTTAACATTAGTTAAAGCCTGCACATTTGAAGTCACAGTTACTAACAACAGTAGTTCTCCAGGGAACAAAGCACTTAGATTTATGACTGACAGTTTATGCTAGGCTTAACCTTTTAAAAGCAAAGGAGTTCCTGCATATGAAAAGATGCATTTTTTTAAGATGTACTGAACTTTGCATTGTATGAGACCAAAAACTCTGGAAAATAGTTTTTGCGGAGTCTGAGGCCTCTGACAGACAAAACTACTGACTATTGCTTCGTCAGTTCAAGAGATTCCTGTCTGTAACTCTCCCTCTTGGCCACTACCCTGCTAGCATCTGTCCTGGGAGTCGGGGTGATGAAAGGGATCATGAGCCTTCATACTAACTACTTCAGTGGGAAATCTTGTAGCTTAGCATACTCTGCCAGTAACAGTGGTTTGGTCTGAAATACCATGCTGTGAACTGGAGAGAAATGGACATGTGTTGTTCATGTTATTCAGTGATTGAATGAAAATTTTCTAGCAGCAAAGACAGAAGGCAGCTGGGTAATGCTATACACTATTTTAGAAAGGAAAGACCAGAGTTTGCTTATGAAGACGCAAGTTCTCAACTAAATTGTCACTGGATGTCTCTTTGCATTGTGAGGTTCTGCAGTAACTTGCAATCAAGTAATCTACTGTGGTATGGTTTAACTTCTCCTTTTCCTTAGCTGATTAATTTTATTATTTTCTGGGTGGTTAACACTGTAGATTTCACTTTTGTTCTTTGAATAGAACTCAAACAGAGCTGTGTCAAATAATTTGAAGTCAAATAATTATAAACTTGGAGGACGAACCAGCAGGATGTTTTGAAATTTTTCTGAGATTCACCTAGGTATGACAAGGGAGGGTGTGTGTAATTCAGTTAGCTCATTTGCCGTGTTAATAAATTGCTGTTCCTTTGGGATCATGTGCTTTCTCTTACAGAATGATCTGATGAAAACTTGTACTCTTTAAAAAGACTGCTGCAAGTTGCCTCTGCAAAAGCAAGGTTGTGTTCAATCATGGGCTGTAGAAGTCATCCCACATGTGGATGGTAATGCACAAACCATGTTTGTATTCACAATCCTCACATAGACTCCAAAGGTATGATTCTCACCACAAAAAAAATACAGTGCTTTGGCTCATATATTCTTTAGCGTATTTACTTAGATTGATGGTGTAATGGATGGGAACGTAGCTGAGAGTTGATTCCCTCTCATGACTGAGAGGCATAACAAAGTAGATGCTTTTGTTACAAGGTATTCGGTGAAGTATATATGTTAATGTTCATCATGACTGTCAGAAAGACACAGGAAAACATAGCTCTGCAACTGTTCTGCGGCCTTCATACTTGGCTGTACTGGGGTGCCTGGCCAACGCTCTCGGCATGGACAACAGTGAGATCAGGAAATACTGCACAGCCCCATGAGTAAGCAATTACAGATCTGGCATAAAGCCAGTTGTTTTTCTAAAGGTATAAAAGCAGGACCTTCGTATGGCCAAATCCACAGCCTTAACCTATGGGCAGGCACACCATGCAGGAATTTTCCCACTTACCTGAGAATACTGGCATCAGCTGCAATGGGGCTTCCCAGCTTGAAGTGTGGGCCTGGATGATGATTCAGTGGTAATTTGTGATGCATTTCTTCTTAATCTCTGTTCTTTCTATGCATTAATGATTTGATGCACTGCTAATTTTCCTCTGTACTTTACTTCTATCTCTGATTTGCACTACTGTACTTATTTACTATGGATTGATGGTGTAATGGATGGGAACGTAGCTGAGAGTTGATTCCCTCTCATGACTGAGAGGCATAACAAAGTAGATGCTTTTGTTACAAGGTATTCGGTGAAGTATATATGTTAATGTTCATCATGACTGTCAGAAAGACACAGGAAAACATAGCTCTGCAACTGTTCTGCGGCCTTCATACTTGGCTGTACTGGGGTGCCTGGCCAACGCTCTCGGCATGGACAACAGTGAGATCAGGAAATACTGCACAGCCCCATGAGTAAGCAATTACAGATCTGGCATAAAGCCAGTTGTTTTTCTAAAGGTATAAAAGCAGGACCTTCGTATGGCCAAATCCACAGCCTTAACCTATGGGCAGGCACACCATGCAGGAATTTTCCCACTTACCTGAGAATACTGGCATCAGCTGCAATGGGGCTTCCCAGCTTGAAGTGTGGGCCTGGATGATGATTCAGTGGTAATTTGTGATGCATTTCTTCTTAATCTCTGTTCTTTCTATGCATTAATGATTTGATGCACTGCTAATTTTCCTCTGTACTTTACTTCTATCTCTGATTTGCACTACTGTACTTATTTACTATGTATATAGAGAGAGATATATACCTGATTTGCATTAGTGTACTTGTTTGCTTTGGTGTGCTGCTTTGTTTTAGTGTGCTTCTTTAATAAACTGTGCATATTATACAGCTAGTGGATGGTCATTTTGTGGCATACCCTGCCTGTTAGCAGACCAATTTGGCGTAGTGGACAGGATATGAAAGAAAATGGCATTTTTTATGATAAAGATAAAGGTTCCTAAGACTGTGGAGCTGTCTAGGAACAATTACCTTATCGTAACATACCTGCTGAATGGTTGTATTGTGGTTTATGTGAGATTTGGGACTCCTGTATGAATGAGGGCAGAGCCTCCTGTAAGTTAAATGCTTACAAAAAGGTTCAGTAGAAAAAGGGGAGGAATTAATTGCTCGGGGAAGATGGGGATGGATTCTGCTGGCTGCATACCAAAAGCAGCCTCAGCAGAGAGAGCAAACGCAGAAGTAGAAGATTGATTTGGAGAAACAAGTTCATGAATTTCAGGGAAAATTAGTGATGTTGTAATGCCAGAATCGTTTATCAACTGATAAATTGGACACTTATCAAACAGTAGCAGAAAAAGCAGCTGTTCGGGTTGCCCAATATCAATACCGAAAGCGAAGGGGTTGAGTAAACCAGAAAAAAGTGCATGCTGTGATCGTGGAGTCAGGAAGGAATTGGGACCCTGAGAAATGGGATTGAAATGTGTGGGATTCAACCCATTGGACAGTAGTTCAATAGATACAGGGTGATGTGCTCATTGAGGCAAAGCTAACATTACAAAGAAAATTGGAACATGACCCTCTAGGTCGTCCAATTAGGCGGGTCATGGTAGAAGATTTCACTCACCACAAAAATAATGACATTATGGACAGGTTCAAAGGCCTGGAGAATCTTTGCTTTCTTGGGCTGTCAGGTTGCATGATTTAGGGGTTTCGGGAGTTAAATTTGATCTATGGTACTAAGAAATTTATAATGTTTAGCTCTGACTTATTTGTTCAGGATGCTTTCCGAGGCAGCAAGGATGAGACAATTTTACTAGCAGTAGTAGTAAAGGCTGTAACAGAAAATACCCCACTGAGATGGAATGGCCCAGTGCAGCTCGACCTTGGTATACTTTACAGGATTGTGTTCAATGTGTTAAGGAGGAAGGAATGAAGACTGCTGTTTTTGTTGGAGATGCAGATGCTATGCTGAAGGCTCCACTATCAGTTTCAGTTTTGAACAGGATTATTAGGACTGCGCCACATGTGTATAAAGGTATCACGATGACTTTATTGATCAACAAAACTGGACACCCCATAGGGCAAATGATAGAAAAAATCCAGCAGTTAGGAGATCTAGAGGAATGGGCCCCCAAACAAAACATGAAAGATGATAACAGGAGGGGTGAGGTGAGAGAATCGACTCTCAGAAAGATATGTTTGCTGCCTTGCTGGAAGATGGGATGGCCCGAGATAACATTGACGGGATTCCCACCAATGAAACGTGGAGATTGTATGAGCAATGTGCGTTACATAAAACTGTGAAAAAGGTAAAGAATTCAAGCTCAGACAAAGTTGATGACATGACAGATGAAGCAATTCGACCTTCTGCTCCCCGCTTCGAGACTCAATGGGATGGTACACTTACCAGTGGAGGGCGCCCCACTGTCGAGCTGAAGTTCCAGGGTGTGGAAAGGGATGGGATTAGTACACCAATACGTATCTGTGGCCAGATGTTTAAATGTTAAAACAATTGAGAGAATTAAAAACGGACTGAGATGAGAAACAAGCTCCAGCACAGGGATGGGCGAGGACAAACCATTGTTCTCACGTACAGCTTCGAATTCATTGGAAAAACAGCTCTTGTCAAACGGTTTAGGCTCTCATTGATACTGGGGTGGAGGCCTCTTTAATTTATGGTAATCCTAAAAAATTTGAAGGCCAAAAGGTTTTGATCTACAGGACTAGGTGGCAAACAAATTGAAGCAGTATAGACAAAAACTGAGATGAAAATTGGCACTCTGACGAAATGAGCTTATTCAGTGATGATTGTTCCTATTCCTAAATACATAATTGGAATTGATATTTTAAAAGGATTGACTTTATGCTTACCTGATGGTAAGTATCAATTTGGAACCGGGACATATATATCAGCTCAGCCAGTTTTAGTTGGGAAAGTTAAAATGCCTCCTTTACCATCTGCCACCAAGGTAATCACAATGAAACAACATCATATACCAGGAGGACATGAAGAAATTTCACAGACTATTAAAGATTTATTAGATATGGGAGTGTTAACACCAACAACTACTGCCTTTAATGATCCTATAGGGCCTGTTAAGAAGAGTGACGGGACACAGTGAATGACAGTGAACTATAGGGAGCTTAACAAGTACACCCCACCAACAGCTGCAGTACCAGACACAGTTACTTTAATTGAAAAAATACAGTGTCACCCTGGAACTTGGTATGCAGTGACTGGTATAACTAATGCTTTCTTTACAATACACACTGCTGAGGAACACTGGGATCAGTTCGCTTTTACTTAGCAAGGTAGAAAGTATACTTTAACCCACTTAGTTCAAGGGTGTCTCCATAGTCCCACCCTCTGCCACCGAATTGTGCCAGAACACTTGGATGAGTTGTCATTGCCAAAGGCGATCCAAATGACACATTATACTGATGACACGATGATTCAGGGAGAAACTGGGCAAGAAGTACAAGAACAATTAGAATTAGTATTGCAGCATATGAAAAATAAAGGATGGGAAATTAATCCAGGCAAAATTCAAGAATCTGCCCAAACTGAAGTTTTTAGGAGTTCAGTGGCACTGTGGTCATTGGGCAACATTGCCCAGAGCTAAACAGAAGATTTCAGATTTTGTTACGCCACAAATGAAAGCTCAGTGATTTATTGTTTTGTCTGGCTTTTGTCGATAACACATCCCGTGTTTGGGGCAAATACTTGCTCCATTATATAAAGTAACATGAAAGAAATATGAATCTGTGAGGGGGGAAATGAGCAGCAGCAAGCATTTGAAACAGCTAAACAAGCAATCCAACAGGCTCTGGACCTCTGGCCAGTACAGGCTGGAGAGGTGGAATTGAATGCCTCTGTAAATTATAATTATGCCAACTGGACTCCTTTTTTTTTTCCCTATGAAAAAAGAGAGGGGAATGGGTTTTGTCAAGACCTAGAGCATTCCATCTGTGCTTAAAGTGAGACAGCCCTTCTAAGTG
Source organism: Nestor notabilis (assembly GCF_000696875.1). Lineage (NCBI taxonomy): Eukaryota > Metazoa > Chordata > Aves > Psittaciformes > Psittacidae > Nestor > Nestor notabilis. Next base: position 323 of record NW_009924946.1, on the reverse strand, counting down.
AACTGCAAAGCAGGTATTCAAACTGTGGAGAGAAAAAGCTCTCCTTAGCACCTAACAGAGAGTGAAGTTTTGGCTAAACTTCCTCTGTTGAAATTGTGAAGTCAGGACAATAACGCACAAAGAACTGAGTAAAGCAGCAATCAATGTGTCATCCTACTCCCATGAAAGCATAGACACTGAGAGAAATTTCATTTATAGCTTCCCAGCTCACTGGATTAGAATCAAAATTGCCAAAATTTTACTGTTAGCAGTAGAATGCAGAACCCTTAGAGTCCAGAATTCCACTCTGTCCTTCTGTGTTTTCCTTTTGAGGCAGATTTTTC
>NW_009924945.1:48343-73461 GCF_000696875.1 Nestor notabilis | reverse complement strand
ATCTACCAGAGCCTTATACTTCTGTGGAAGTCTGTGTCTTCTAACATTTTGCAGCTTAGAACTAGGTTAACTACTTTAAGTTCCTTAAATGCTATTGAATGTTTCTGTTATGTTTTCACGTAATTAACATAAACCTAATGTATGTTAGCAATTTGAAGAAATTAAAAAACAACAACAAAACAATCAAAACAAGCCACAGCAGGCAATCTTAGGCAGCATTAAAACTGCTGATTTGCAGTTTCCTTCTTAGGATATGCAAGCTTACTCTTACATATCCCTGGAAATGCAAGTTTCGAACGATTCAGTAAATCCACCCTTTAAAATCTGTAAAAGGAAATAATTAGCAATTAATGTTAATGTCTAAATGGAGTTAGATGTACTGTACTGTTTCATAAGTGACATGTAAAAAACCTTTTGTCCCTAGGGAAAACAGACTAATATTATTTGAATAACTAATTTCAATCCTTCATATTCCTGCTAATGCTTTAAAAACTTAGCTGCTATTTTGACATCCAATTGAAATACCACATTCTTCACCCCTGTCTACATGACAGAATTATATTCTAGAAGCATAATATTTATGCAAAAAAAAAAAAGTATTCTTTTCCACCTTGCATTTCTGTATTTGTACTCATTCATGGATCTTAGAAGATTTGGTTATCAACCTTTCTTCTGTTTGACCTAAATTCTAACTTTCATCTTTTTATATGAGCTTGGCCTATCATTTCTGGTGATATGCAATATTACTTGGGTTTGAGACAGTGTCTATGCCATTTTCAAACTTACATCCTTTTGTCCATCTGTGTGGCCATTTTGCTTCAGATCTAAACATATTTGTAAGATTCAATATGGTCTTTCTCTCTGGGCAAATTGAAGTGCTTATTTTTAAGTCCTCATATCATTAATATTCTTTTAAACCTTTCCTGTACACTCACAGACACATACATACATGTCCATAATGTATTAGCAATAATACAAAAGCATGCATATGCATATTTAACTAGGTCACAGAGTAAAATATTAACAAATATGAACCAGTCTTGAATTTTCTTTCTCTGTGACATTATAATACTAATCACTCAGAAATACTGTTAATACTCTCATAGTCAAAGTACGCTCATAGTCAAAAAATTATTTGCAGATCTCAAGAGCCTCATATTTGTACTGGAGTTCTACTCCTTGTTATTTATTCAACATTTTTTATGCTCAAATTAATCATTTTTAGGTGTCCATTCCATGAGAAGAAAGTGTGATATGCATCCAACAACACAATATGACTGGACAATAGATAAAATGAACACTGAATATTTTGGAAACAATTGAGGAATGAGAATTATCTGCATGTTCTACTAGGCAAGCATTATTAAACATTTAATCAATTTTCAGAACACATAGAATCATAGAATAGTTAGGGTTGGAAAGGACCTTAAGATCATCTAGTTCCAACCCCCCTGCCATGAGCAGGGACACCACACACTAAACTATGTTGCCCAAGGCTCTGTCCAGCCTGGCCTTAAACTCCTCCAGGGTTGGAGCATGACTGAACAAAAAATACTACACCAAAAAAAAAGCCTCTCAATTAATTGACTTTTTTTTAAATAAATGCTGTTACGCAGGTTCTTGTATTAACTGTCTTATAAGGGTCTCATACAAAGCTGCTATCAACAGGAATGTCTTCAGTGACTTTAAGTAGGCTTTAGGTCAATTTCTGAGACTACATAAGTGCTACATAAAATCAGTCATTTACGCTGATGCTGCTGGAAACACAGCACAGGTCTCAGCAATCTCACTAAAAGTTTGGTGTGTTTGGTTTGGTTGTTTTTTTTCCATCAGAGCGGCATTCTAACTTGATGGCCATAACACAAATCTGATGGCACTTGTATGAGAGTCACATTAGAAATGAGCTATCTGGGTCATTTCCAGAAAGTCACCTTTAGAAAGCAATTCAACTCAACTAAGATCTGAAACACCTTCTAGAGGTGCCTATCTCTGCCCACAGACACTGGAGATAGCCCAGAACAATTAGATCCTTAAGCATCTTCATCAAATAATGAAGTTCAGGTGGGATGTATTTGTGCAATAGCAGTTCCAAATGAAAGAGTACATAATTCTTTAAAACTAATACATCTTTCCTTGACTACTGTTCCCAGTGCTTGGCAACTGATTAATTAAATAACTGTAATTATAGAGAGAGAAGTTGGAAAACATGCTGCAAAAGAGAAGTTGGAAAACATGCTGCAAAAGAGAAGCCAGAAACTATAGTTTCTCTTTAAGAATCAATATAAATAAAAGTGAAAGTTCAGTTTTGTTGTTTCATTCTTTTCCATGAAATCTTCAATGACTCATATGAAGACTAGATCATAAATTAGCATCAGCTCAGGAGAAATGGTAGCAGGGCACATAAGGCCTCAGCTCTATGTGCCATAGTGCAGCAAAGCAAACAAACTATTAGGATGCATACAGAATGAAAAAGATTGTACTGCAGAAAATGTGCTGATGCCATTGCATACATTGTAGTGACGTAGGTTTATCTGTGAAACCGTCCTCATTTCACTTCATTCACTTTGTGAATAATGGAACTGCATGTGGTGGTGAGAAGAATGATTATGATCTCACTAAAATACTAATCTGGAGGGGGAATGGGAAGCCCAGGATATGTTAATTCATTGAGGGAAAAAAAAAAACAAAAACCAAAACAAAACCTCAGGAAAAAAAGGAAAATATATAGACGGTAGAGAGGGATATTTTCTCTGTATAAAAAGAAGCTCATGATGGCAAAAGGTGGTAAACATTAATAGAAAACTTTTCTACAAAAAAGCATCTATCTCACTGGATTTATTACCACAAAATACACTTAAAACCATGAATTTGGAAAGATTTAGGAACAGGCAAAGAAAACTCGTAGACAGAAACTACTTTAAAATAAGCAAGAGAGATGAAAGCCCTTATATTTCAGCTATATGATGATTTCTCCCTATTTGGAACTTTAAAAGAAAATGTTGCCAGCATGCAGACTATCTTAAGCTTCTCTGAAACAGCTGTTGCTTGTTGCTCGCAGAGATAGTGAGTGGAATACATCTGTTCCTTTATACCTTTTTTCAGACATATTCTGGGAACCTGGATGAAGGATGTTTTTGCTTAAAAATGCTGTATCAGCTTAAAGCTATAGGCAAAGATAGCTCTTCACCCAGACTTTTGTCTAGTCTTATTCTCTAGGTTATCAGATTCAAATTGCCATACATACTACCTTTAATCTAGTATATAGGTGTGGAAGAAGAGGGTGAGTAGTTACATCTCCCACAGAAGAGGAATGAGGTGTGTTCATATAAAGGTTGCTGTTTCAATAACTCTAACCCTTAGCCTTTGAAAACTTTATCTTTTGAGCTCCAGCCTTCTGGACCTCCTTCTTAGCTGTATTATGAGAGAAGTATTATTTCCAACCTTGATTTTTCTTTTTTCCTTCAGGTCCACAAGAGCTTAAGTTAGCTTCACACCGATGAAGTAGAAACCAAGGGGTGTGTGGCTGGGGGTATGAAATGGCACCTCCAAATAAACATTTCAGATACAAAAGCCACATCCTGCAATGGCATATGTCTAAGAAGAGAGCAGCCCATTCATTTTGTCCAAAAAACAAAAATAAAGAAGGCATACTGGAATACACACACACAAAAATTAGGCCAAGAAAAAGGGAAAGCTCCCAAGCTTGGGAGACCATCAGCACTGGAGCAGTCACTTGAACTAATTCAGCCTACAGTAACTCAAACATTAGCAGCAGTTGTAGTTCATCTTCTACATAAGTCAGATTGAATTTTTAGCAATAGCATTTGCACATGTGTTATAGGCTTTTGACTGTTGACAACAATTAAGTTAATAGTACTTCTTCTGGTTTAATTCCAGCTAAGTTGTTGCAAAAATAGCGATAGCATAGTTTAAATATCACCATCCTGAGAGAAAACATTTTACATTATGATAAACAAGAAGTACATAAAACTCTGCACTTACTAGTCAGTTTTAAGCAGAAATAAAGCACAACTGAATATACCCAGAAGGATGAAATGTTATCTCAAATGTCTTAGCAGAGAAAATAATTAGTCCTTAAGAGTTATACAAATTAATCAAGAATAATAGGAGAGAGACTACCTCAGATCCTTCTTCCACCCTCCTTTTTTAATTGCCTTCATTTTATATGCAGATACAATTTAGCCTTAGATCACACTTGTGAAATATTAAAATTCCAGCAGTATTACCATTGGGCTAGCTTGTATTCTGAAAAGGATTGTACATTGGATGCATCTCTTTAAATATAAAAAGCAAAAAGCAAAATTTGATTATTTGAAGTTTTAAAAATATATTAATTTCCTACTTCTTGGAGCAAATTTGCACAATTTGAACATGTCTGGGAGTCTCATAACAAAGGTGGGTTGGGTTGTTGGTTTTTGGGTTTTTTGGGTTTGTTTTTTTTTTTTTTTTTTTTTTTTTTTTTCTCCAGAAAAATCAAAGATCTGATCGTCATCCAGATAGCCTCCTTCCAGTATGGTATAAAAGACTGTTGTTATTTAGTATTTCTTTTGTCATTATAAGCCAGAACACTATCAGGGACCCATTGTACAAATAATGCTGTGATATTGCCTGCCTGGTGGAATCACACTCTCGGAGATTTAAAACAGAAAAATACTGAGGACATAGTAACAATACAGACAGGTATAACTGGATATGTTAGAAATCGTAGTGGACACGATAATCATGAGTGATTGCCAGGATAACTATTTTTCTATTTGCCTTTGCGTAGCACTTCTAAATACATTCAGCCTTGAAAATCCCATCTGTGGAGCATGCATTGCTATACTAAAGCCCTGTGAGGGTGAATTAATAGTGCTTTTGTAATTCACACTTCCAGGAGTGCTTTTTTTGTCAGTGTAAGCCACAGTGTTAATGCCATGTCTTTGTACTTTTATTTCAATGGAGAAAACACCTTGTTTTGTACTACTTTATTTTGGCTATGATTCAACAAAGCACTTAAATATGAGCTTAACTTTAAAGCATGAGGAGTCTCACTGATTATAACGAGACTACTCATGTGTTTAAGGTTAAGTATGTGCTTAAGTGTTTTGCTGGATTAGGACCTCAGATATTATTAACACTGATTTATTGGGGAATGTGGAGGCAGGGGTGAAAGCAAGAAAATGCACGTTTTGAGCCATAATGTCTGACTCTTTATATATTAATATTGCCTGAGATGAAATATATGCCTGAATTAGAGGGAAAAGGTGAGAATGTTTTTGTTCTGTGCCTCAGAAGTCCCAATAAATGTGTGATTGGGAAGATTGATTTTACATATGGTATCTTCTTGTTTCATTAGAAAGCCACAAACACTGCAATTTTTTTCAGAATAGTTATTATTTCTGTTTGATTTATCAATAATGTTCTTGCTGTAATTATGGCAGGAATAATGAATGGATCTTCTGTCTGCCATGAATTACACTACCTGGTGCTCAACTAGCCTGGTGGGCTTTAACAATGTCTCAAACAAATGAAACATATTAAAGTTTGTAATGCACAACCACTTTCAGTGTAACAGGACTACAGATCCATTTCTGAGCCAAATTTTTATGCAAACTATCATTTCAAAAAGACAAAGATGCTTCTAATTTGTCCCTTTATCAGAAGAGTGGTTGACGCAGGTTTGAAAAAAATTGGTGCTTGTGATCTATTTTTCTTTCTCTACAACCTATCAGTGCCTTTCAGCCACCCTTTCTCATACTGCATAACATCTTGCAGTTCAGAAGGCCTCACCAACATGAAGTGATGACTGACAGGGATATTGCACAGTGAGAAAGAGGTGGCAGAATCTGGTCTGTGAGCTGGGGCCCTCAGCACACCATCAGATGGGTCCTTCTTTGAATGGAAGTAATATGCCACCATTTTTGTCAGACAAAAGGTAACCTTCAAAGGACCTTATTGTTAATTTCAAGCTGTTTTCTTTCTAAAAATTTCATGATGGAGAAATAACTTGGCTACATTGATGGCTTTAGACTGAAGGATTTCCCAGTCTCACTTTGCATTTTGCCTGGCCATTCGGAGTGGTTACGCCTGTCACCTCATCACTAAATCCAGTAATGAAAATGGACCTTTTAATGAGTTACATACAATGCATAATTGCTGTAAAACTCTAACATCCTTTATGCAAATGATTCTTTGGAGATCATTAATTAGTTTTTGAGGAATATTAATTTCTCCAAACCACAAAAAAATATATATTCCTACAGGGAAATGGGCTTGAATTAGTTTTAACTATGATAAAATTACACTCTGTGACAATTAATCAAGTGGAGCACAAGAGAGCCTGGTTTAAAATGAAAAGTATACTGTTAATACTGCTTCCTATGGTTACAACTAATTAGTATACATAAATAGTATTTTAAGAAGAATATAAGTTATCTGTGCTTCGGAATATTTCCTGCTTTCACCTTGTTCTGAAAATAACACAGATACTGATAGTTCAGAGGTACCCTTGTGCCAACATGATTCTAGTAACATATTTCTAAAACATACAAGTTTTAATCAGTGCCCCAAGAGTGCATCTATGTGTATCACAGGGCAGCTACAAAACAGCTTGAGTTCAGGCTATTAAAAAAAAAAAAAAAGGAAAATAAAGCCAAGTGATTCTACCCTAACAATACTGTGCTTGAGATACTTTAGTACAAACAGAGATGCCCTTGGGGCATCATATATACTTAAAATAAAGCATTGAAATAATACTACAAAGTTAATTTTATTAAAATTTACAATGCCTTCTTCTCCATCATTCTCACATTAAATGGAGCACTGAGGAAGAGAAGAGTTCATCCAGTTTGCAGGATTATAAATGGTCACAGATTGTTTTCTGAATACTTAAAGGTTACAATTCAATGAAAAAATAAAAAGGAAAAAAACCCAAAACCCAAACCACCAAACCAATTATGTTCCATTGCCACTAAGTGAAGCCTTTTTTTCTAGAAAGCTGAGGCAAACAATTTATTTGCATACAAATATGGAGCTAAAGACTGCCCCCAGATACACACACCTAAATCCAGACTAGCTTTTGTGAATTCTTGTGGAGTTGTGGAGTTGTTCCACTTTACAGCTAATTTAACTGAGATCAGAATTTGAGAATTAATAACATACTGACTCCTCAATTCCTGTTGATCCCAAGCATTGAATTCTGCAACTGAAGAGCTCCAGCCCTGCCTTTGTATCATGCTAGAGGGAGGCCAGTGTTCCCCCATCTTTTTTCTCCTGGTTCACATATCTATACAGCCAGAAGGTCTCTGTGGACAGCATTACAGCAGTAGAGGTATAAAACGTTCTCCAGGAAACTGAAATATACTCAGAAAATTAAAACTCTCTTTTCTATGGGCAAAGTGAAGTGGCAGTGGTAGTAGCAGTGGCAGTCTTAGTGGCAGTGTCTGTGAAAGGAGACATCCCCAGCTCCACAACCAGTGCTGACCTTGACAGTCTCCAGGAGCCAGCACCCACAGTGTGGGTAGGTCTTTCCATCTGTGAGGCTATATGAAATTTGTTGAGCAGGTTTGGTCTGCAGTATGTCCCAAGATCAGCAGCGGCAGGACAGTGATGGGCAGCCACAGGAACTAAGATGTACTCCCAGCTCTTGCAGTCTAGAAACAGCATGGATGTCTACCAGCTTCTTCAAAGCCCTAATGGTACATTGCTATTGTCATCATCCTGATGCTTCCTTACTTATCCATAAATTTATACATATACTCCTCTTGATTTTGTTGGAATAACAGCTGTGAATAAAAATGACAAATAGTTTATTGGAGTTTTCTCAGGGCAGCCTGATAAATCTGATTACTCAACATTACTCTTTATGCTATGGGATTTCAGATCTAAGCAACTTATCTGTGATACCAATAGAATGCTGAGGCCTTAGGCAATCATGATTTTTTCTACTAAGGATATTTATGTTAAACTTTTAATATTCATGAAATCTCCCAGAGACAGGACAGATCTTTCTGAATGGTTCACAATAAATAAGGAAATAAATAAATAGGGTTTGTGCATTGTTTGTTGCTAACTCTAATCCCTCCTCTTCTAAACAGTGCTTTTAGTGCTCTAAGCAAGTACAATATACTATATATGGGAGCAGGCACTGCTTCTCTGTAGACAGGTATAATATGTTTACACCATGTTTCAGACTTCCCCTGGGAATGAAAAAAAGCTTTTCTTTTCTAATGATTTTTTTTTTGGTACGTGAAAAAAAATTATAAAAAAACACAGCAATGACCAAATCTAAACTAATATATCCCTGGATCTGTTGCTGCTACACTCAGGATTTTTTTTTAATTATAAGAAAAAAACATACTGAATTATTTGTAGCTGTTTGTGCTTCATTGTAATTTAAAAGACTCACAAATACATTTAAATCACCACAATTGTATTAAATTATATTTCCTTGTAAGACAGATTGCATGTTTGCCTGTATTGGACATAAACTGCATTTAACACTATATCATCTGGTATTTAAGGGAAAATAAGGTGTGAACAACACTATTCAGCAGAATTCAGGTTCAATAATTAAGCTTTTCTTCAATGAAATATAGTCAGTGCAAAATCCAGGTAATTTATTCAGCTAATTCAGCAAAGGCAGAAACAGAAAAAAGGAATGAAAAAACAAATGGTTGACAAAAGGCAACATTTTAAGCTCCATAGCTAAGCTCTGCAGTTCATTTATTTTGACAGCTTTATAAATATCATATAGACAGATCCGTAATGGTAAATCAGAAAATGAAATTTGAGCACTATCCCATTTCTTGCCAAATGTTGCAGATATTTTAGAGTAAACCTAAATTTTAATCGATGTTGTTGTCTGAATTCTTAGAGCCTACTTATCAAATATGTTTGGATGCAAACAGAGAAGCTTCCAAACGTAATGATTTTTTATCTAATACTAAAAAATGTTAACACCTTGCAAATATTCAGTGCCACTGCAACAAAATCCTTAACTTGGATTTAATGTGTTCAAGGAGAATTGTTTCCATTTCCATGCTTAGTTGAATTTTGTCTAAAGAAGATGATATTGAGTGTTTGTATTTTTAATATGTCTGGAAGAATATGCTAATGTGTAATTAACACGCAGCAAACAGAAAGAGGAGGAGAAGCTAGAAGTTGTATACTATCTGCTTTGGAAGGAAACATCATAGCTAGGTTTCAGATGTGTATTAAGACAATATAAATGTCTATGTATAGGCAGTGGCACATGAGCTAAGGGACTAAAATCTCATTACACTCAGTGGAGTACACTATCCCTGGGGCCTAGCTGTCATCAGGGATTCACCTCAGTTGTCTAGACACAGGCAGCTAGATGTCCATGGGCATTCTTTCCACATGCCAGATGCAGCTGCAGAAGGTCTCCCTCTACCAGGTTTGCTCACCTGATAAAGGTGTCCCAGCCTGCAGCACTACAAACAGCTCCAGATGCCAATGTTTAGGCAACTCAGTCAAGCCCTGTTTGAGGGAGAGCTTTGTGAGATTCGATTGAGAAATTAGCAACTCTCCTTTTTGAATGTCTTCATAGAGCTATTTTATGCTATGACTTTCAGCACTGCTTATCATGAACCAGGATATTGATCCCAACACAGATACTTCCTGTTTTCCAAGACAAAAATTCCATTTTCTTCTCATATGTAATAGCACTTAGTCACCTAGCTTTCCAAGATCAATAAATGAGCACAACAAAGCTAGTTTCAGAAACCTCAGATCCCAGCTTAAAATTATTTTCCAAAGCTAACTTACAAACTTACTAAAGCAACTTGTGATGTCTTACCCATTAGATCAGCACTGTCAGCATCCAATAACAAAATAGAACTTACAAAATGCATTTTTTAAAAGACTGTAAGTCTTTGTAGAATAAATCATTGCAAAATTTACTACAGTTCTTAACAATAGCAACTGGAATGTGGGATTCCTGTAGGAATAACGTGAGTATAGGATCCTCACATCTGTGAGAAGTGTTCATTTTTCAAAACATGCTGTCAATATGTCATTAATATTAAGAGAAATAAGGTTAGTAAAGTTCAATATATATTGAAGAGTTTCCTTGACATTTAACACATGATATTAAAAGCTTCTTCAAGAGGAAAGAAATATCAACTTGTCACCTAGAGATTGAAATTGAACTGCTCTGAGACAAACTGCTGTTTCTTCCCCATGATGAAATTCACAGGATGGGCAAAATGTCAAGATAAAAATAAACTATCTGGGAAAAAACATCAAAAGAAATATAGCCATTGTTACTGTTACTGCCAAAATAATCTAGAAAATCCAGTTGCTCCCCAGTAATAATATGTGACAGAAATCCGCACGCAGTCAGATCTTCTCTTGAAACACAGTGGAAAGTATTACTGAAGGTATAGTCTGCTTCATGTAGTTTGTTAAATTCCCTGGGAAGAAAATAGCTCAATTTCTTAAGATACACCATATTTTCAAATCACAAAGCATAAAATTTTATTTTCTGATTTTTGAAAGAACGTTATAAGTAAAGAAGAAGCACTATAGCTCTATGAAATAGTATGCAGTGAAGCTGATTTCCAAATCACAGGTAATCTTAGTAGGACAATTTTACATTGAAAGACTGCTGAATAATTTTTCTGAATATATTCATTGGCAAAAACTACTGTAAAAATACTTAAATATTGCTGAATGAGCAATACCAAGTACAAATGCCTTAGTCATAAAAACAGTAAAGAGATATTAATAGGAAAGCTAGGATAAGATCTATTATTTTTCAAAACAGATTTTGATGTCTGGAACTAGTACAGATATGCTTGCTTTAGTACAGCTCAGTCTTTTGCTTTTGTGGCCATGATTGTTCAAGAACAAAAATTAATACACTAAATGCTTCTCTACAGTAGACAACAAAATATGGGTGCTTGCTTACAGTTTGTAAGTGTAAACTCTGGTTGTCTATTAAGGACAAGACGTTACTCTAAAGCTTGCCACAAATCTAAGAAGTTTCCGTGATCAGTATCTCATGTTGTCTAGCATTCCGAGTATCTCCTATTGTTTACTTAATATTTTGGAAATATGTAGAAATTGAATTTATTCATAGCTTTTATCTTCAATTCTTTACATGTTTATTAGTGGCATTACATATTTTAGTGGCATCTTTCTTTTTCTTTTTCTCATCTAAAAACTGAGTATACATTTCTCTTCAACAAAGATGCGTGCTCCAGAATGTGAGTTTCAATTTAAAATCTGAGCAAATACTTCACCACTCTCCATCTTCCAAGTGCCTTTAAAACGTCTACTGTCAAATGAAAGCTTAAAACCTTATATTCACTGCCTCACCATGTTTCCAAATACATTATATGATAACCTCTTCCCTAGACCTAGTAACAGAGAAGCCAATAACTATTTAAAAGGATCACCCCTTTTACCAAGAAAAAGCAGTGCACAGAAATTTAAGCACAAATGTAGCTGTGACTACGCATGACAAATCCTTCATCATCTGATAAAAACAAATTCTAGCTACTTGTTTGAAAATTAATTTTCTTTGAAGTGCAACTTTTTTTTGCCACTGGACCTGTTTACTTGAAAGGAAATCTTTGACAGGGAACCGTTCCTTCTAGACTGGCATTTTCAGAATGCAGACAAATTAATCCATCAGCCACAATGAGAAGATGTAGAAAATAATGTTGTAAGAATAATTGAAGAAAACTTATTTTCCTTGCAATTGTGCCCTGACAATTCCAAGTCCTGATCTTAAACAACCTCAAGGAAACAGATGTGACAGAAAGAGACAGAATTTGGTTTTCATCATATTATTTATTTTAAAATTCTTCTTGAAAAGGCCAGATACAACAGATATAAGACTGAATGTTTATTCAGGATTCATCATGTCAGTTCTTGGTAGTTCATGCACACACACATAAAAATCCCAATTATGTTGAAAGAACATCATAAAACTATTGAGGAAAGCTTTCAAATGTTAAGAAATACTCATCTTTAATTTTCTTTTGCGTCCTTCATTCTTCATGCATAAGGTTCATGACAAAATCTAATTATGTGATCACTTTTCTCTTCCACAGGACCTCTGCTTCGTTCAGTGCACAGAATGTTCACATAATGAGCAACTACTCAATATTTTGTTTTCTCCTCATTTTTCAGTGTGTGACCCCAGGCCTTATTTACTGCACACTAGTTAAGCCCTCCTCTCAAGACAGAATTGTTAATTTTCTCATGACTTTCTCTGGTACTCATCACCACAGTATGTAAACAATTAAAAATATTAATTAACCAGTATTCACAACACTCCTGCAAGATTATAGAGAACCAAAGAGCAAAGAAATTAAGGTCAAGAAGGTCTACTAATTTGGTGTCTGTAGACAATAGTCTCCTCTAGTGCATATTTCTTTCCTTTGTGCAGTGACTTGTACCTTTTATTAAAAACATGCATATACTATATAATTAAAGCCTGCAGCATAGTACATTTGCAGAAGGCAAAAGTATGATTGGAAAAGTAAAGTGAATTTGAAATGTCCTGACTATGAAATAATTTTCCTTCTTGATGTTAATAAAATTCCTATAACAGAGCTTTTTTGTGAACTTATCTAAAGTTTTAATGAAAAAATGCAGTTCTATCACGTGGTATGAAACTGAGAGCAACAAGGATTTATATCAATATGGGAAAGCCTTGTGCTGCCTGAGCTGGAAGAGTAGCTGACAGTGATGATAATTCATCAGTGCTTGTGTGGACCAGGAGCAGGAAGGACCAGTAACTAGGTGAAATTCATAGATGCTTGCTGGTAGCAGGGGAATGGCATGAAGCAGGAATTCTATGGTCCGTTAGACATTTTGCAAGGCAAAGTGTTTTTTGTGAAAAGATGACCTTTTTTGTTTGCATCTTTCTTCCCTCACAAGATTGATCCAAACCTCTCCCTAGCCAATCTTTTCTCTGCATCTTTTCTTCTGATAAACCCATTCTGTCTTGCAGGAACGTCATGGGTAACATCACATAGCCAAGAAAGTGTTCAAGGAAATCCATTTAAACCAACCATAACTAATAATACATAAATTCATTTTTCCAAACAGATCCAAAGCCAGACAGCCAGAAGTTCTTTCATTTCTTTTAATCTCTTGGGTGAGAACTTTGCAACATTTGTCCCTTTGGTAATTTTTGGGTTGTTTTTTTTACTGATACATCTTGTGAAACATTTCCCATCAAAGACAGAATGTCTCTGAAAAAGATACAAGATTTAATCCATTAGTATGCATTAATGTCTGACCTTTCCTCTGCAATTTAACCTATTACTTGGATTCTGAGTTAAAGCTTAGTTTTTTAAAGGAATTTAAGTTTTGGAGTAATCCTCTCTTACAAGGGCATAATCACCTACTTGTCAGAAAACCTAGCTAATTTCCTTATATCATGCCTGGATTACAAAGGCAAGCTGGAACAAAAGTGAAATAAAGCAGTGTATCCTTTTCCTTCTTCTACTTATCACTCATCAGTGAGGCATAGGCTCCTGCAACATGAGGGATGGTCTCAGCTGAGCAGTTGCACCGTCGCCACCTTCCCCATTTATACACAGAAGCAGATGGCTTCTCACCTACTGCTATCTCTTGAGGGGTTTAACTGTAGTAATGTAAATGAAGCATTCAGTTAAAAAAAAATAAATTAGAGCACAGTTTACAGACGCTTTCAATTTGTTGTGTTTAGTGACCTCTAGTGCTAAGGGGTTGAGTTTATTTTCACACAGTATTTTCTTCTAGGATAAAACATACAAATATATACTGTATTCAGCCATAGTTGTGTTCAAGGATGCATGTGAATGTTATTCTCCTCACCTATCCTTCTCACTAGATACTTGTTGTTTTTTAAAAGAAACTTATTGTGTGTGCTTGTCCAAACTTGCCATAGTGTTAAGCACGTTAGCAATGAGCATAAAGATTTCTCTCTCTGAGAAAAGTGTTAAGGCTTAGTCTCTGCTATGTTCAAGAATAGAGGGAATATGAGATGATTTAGAGAAGGGTCTGAAGCTCTAGAAATTAATTTGCTCATTAGTGAACAAAATTAACTGTATCTGCTTTTACCAAAAATACACACTACCTGACACTCTATGACTGTGATCGTGAAAGAACCACAGAAAAAGCACTCACTGTATGCCAAGTCAAACACTGGCATGCTCTGAGTAACCAGGAAGAGGTTTACAATTGGTTTTATGCATTGTATTTAAAGAAAAAAGTAGAGTTCGTAACCAAACAAATGGTATTTTAGAATAACGGAATATACTTACATAGAACCCTGAAATAATTTATCTCCTTTTCCTGTTCATTAATTGTTCTGAACAGATCTGCATACATACATAGGTGTACCTATTTTACTTCTGAAACAAAAACTAGGAACTCCTTCCCAGAAAATCTAAACACTGGTGTTGGGTATGCCATAACTGTGGACTAATGGTAGAATAAGGATGGTGTTTGCTTGAAGCAGTTTCCCTATCAAAGGCTAATATCTAATGGTTTTGATGGGACTGTAGATTATGTGAAATTAGGTTTTAGGTATTTAACACCTTGTGCAGAAACTTGAAGTAAACAGCTAGACACCTTACATTTGAGATAAAGAATAATGTTCCAAACCATGGGACTATTAGGAAACACTAAAAAAGTACAAAAGGAAATGAAAGATGTGAGCACCCTGGGTAGAGTGGAAGAGAGGGAAAACAAGGTTGTGGAATGTAAGGTCAAGTATACAGGGACCTTATTTCTTAAAATCTTAACAAAGAAAACAAAACATGAGAAAAAAAAATAAAAATCCAGTAGAACAGAAAAAATAGGAGTTCAAATGGGCTAAGTTTCAACAGCAGGTATCTGAATGAAGCACTAGGGAGGACTAGTGAAAGGATGAGATAATGTGGAATGAGAGTTGCGAAAAAGATCACAGCCAGCAAAAAAATTGAAGAAGCTCGGGAAAATTTTAGCTGCCTCAGCAAATAAAAAAATGATTGAATCTTCAGCAGTACTTTGGATAGAAAGAATTTGTAGATAGCCTAGATGTGAAGGATGAATAGCAAAGATAAATGAGCTGGAAATGACACAAGGTACGGCCTCAGTTGTCAGGGAATATGATGGTATTGTAAATATGCTAGAAAATAGGAAAAACAAGGAAACAAAGAAAAGCAACGAGTGACAAGCTGAAATATCTTCTAGGCTGGAAGAAAATAGCTCAAGATTTAGAAAAAATGTTTGTTAGACGCTGACAGGTTTTGTAGTGCAAGAGCCACTAGGACCGATAGGAAAAAAAGCAAATTAAAATGTAAAAGATAAAGTTGTCACTTCAAGGATACTGAGAAACCTGGAAAAATTAAGAACACTCAAGGAGGATGCAGCCTTAGCAGAGGACAACCCTTTCATGAAACTCAAGGTAGAAGGATATGACTAACTTTGTCAAAAGCAGAAAAATTTGTCTGTTAACTGACACCAAAGCAATTTTCATAAACTCACTTGAAAGTGTTGCAATTCTATTTCATTCAAACACTAAAAAGGCAAACAATGAAAAGAGCTTCCTCTCAATGTAGGATGTTAATGACAAGGGATTGCACTGGGAAAAGCACTGGAAGAAGGTGGCTAATAGCTCATTGTTGTTATACATCTATCAACCTGATGGTGCGGAAAAGTAAAGGGAAAAAGGAATTGGAAATGACAGTTCTGTGACTCTGTTCTTTGGACATAATAAAGTAGGCCTAAATCTTAATTTCTCGCTTAATTGCAGAGAAATCTACTCCGATATATTGCCTTGAAAATATAATGCAGTTTAACTAATGTCATTATAAATACTATGTTTCTCTTGGTTTGAGTTCCCTTTCATATTATTTGCATTCCTCATAAGCCTGCTTGTGACATATTTCTATTTGCCATTATTTCTATGTTCAGCACATATTTAGGAGGAAAAATCCCAGTCACTAAGGAAATTCAAAGAGGTCTTCTAAATAAGGAAATGGAGAAGAGCCAATCTAGCTAATCAATAGCCTAAATATTTTTTAAATAAAAACAATGGGCAAGAGCCTCAGGCTTAATTAAATGTGTTTTAACTGCGGTAGCACAATCGGCACTTAACAACACTTTAAGCAAGCAGCTAAGAGTTTCTCAGAGCAGGGAGTCCTTGAACAGCATAAAGCTAGGGCAACCTAGTTTGTATTTCCTGCTTTAAAGCCCTGGATGTGGAAAATGAAGAGGGAAGAAAGAACCACTCCAGGACTGTGGGGGAGGAGGTTGGCTGCAGTGTTATTCTTGCTGCAGTAGCTTACCTGACAAAGCCTCAGCCAGTTGAACAGAGATCACCGTAAGTCACAGCCCCGATACCTAACAACTGGGTAATGAGATACTGAATAAAAAAAATTGCTTTTCTTTCTGCCATCTACATCTTTTCCCATCACTCCAAGATGATTCAGATTGATACCTTTCACAAACCCACTGGGTGCAAACGTATACCGAGTGCAAAGTGGGAACTTCAGCAGAAAAGCAAATGTCTCATTCATCTTACAGTCTAAATGTAGGAAGGAAAGTTTCCTTCATGACTTTTGTAGGGGAAAAAAACCATGCTGTGAAATTTAAAATGAAATCGCATGATTTTATATATAAAAAATAATATTAGATCACCTTTTTCAAATGTATGCTCAAATTTCTGGGGTTTTATTCGTATCTTTAAGAAACGCCACAACAGTTGTTTTAAGGTCAATTGGACCGATGAGATTTAGTCATGTTTTTTCCAATAAATTGCCAATTCCCACTGTTAGAACATAAAATAAAAAACAAAACAAAACAAAACAAAACAGTAAACATGAGCAAAATATGTCCAATAAGAACATGAACAATATCTGGTATTTTATAAATATATTTGTCCCACATTCATAATTGACTAGCATATTACATTATAGAAGAACAGTAGAAGTCTTCCTGTTATGATTGAAATTTGCATGAAAATTTTGCAATGAAAATTTATTTTTCCTCTGCTTATTGCAATGAACCCTTAACTTAAGAACAAAATGAGTATTCAAGTAAATGTAAATCAGTTAAAGTGATTTTTTAAAAAGATGTCTTTAGTCATTCACAGAACAATTGCAGAAAAGAATTCTGGATTTCTAATACACTAAAACTTATTCATTTCTACAGATGCATTAAAATAAGAGGTCCAAACTCAGAGAATAATACAGCATTAAGTGACAAGTGCTGTGGATTCCAACATTTCTATCTACTTCAGATGGATGCTAATTAGTATTTTATCAAAGACTAAAGAGCCATTGTAGTAATTTGTTGATGATGCATGTTCTACTATTCAAAGTTTTAAATAGTCTCCTAGTTCTGTACTGAAACAGAACAGATAAAAGGAATTGAATGTTTTCCTTACATCTGCAAACAGTCAAGAGGAGTACCTCTGGTGGTAAAAAAGGTTATTCTGCTTCTGATCTGCAGGAATCAGGAGCCAAAGGACTGATACCAGGACTTTTAGAAGGAAGCTGCCATAATATTTAATGTTGCCCTAATGTTGATGGGCTCACCTCTCCCAAATAATTTCCAAAAGTCAGTGAGCTGGCACAGATATGGAATATGAAGCTGAGCAGAATCTCTGTCCAGTAAGACACATGGCAAATTTGCACAGGCCCAGGAAACTTGCAAGGCTTCGGAGCTGTCAGTGCTCACTTCCATAAGCAGAGTAGGTGATTTCAATCTGCGATGTTCACTTCTTTAAAAGCACACAAGATGCTTTTCAGTTGTACAAGAGTGTTGCTCAAAGTGTCATTTGACATGCATATGTTGCCTGGCATAAACCAGGAGCTGCTCCCATCTCCAGAACTGGTATCCCAAAAAATTGCATCAGGACATCCCACTTTCTATTACAATCACTGACTAGCTGCAGAAAGCATGTGAGCAATTGTCATTTGTTCTATGCATGTTTGGAGTGTTATTGCCACTGTATGGACTATTCATAATCTTGAAAACTGTCGCTTTACATGAAATCAAGAATGAGGACTTGTTTATAGTGGTGTATCGAACTATCAGCCTGCTGTTAAGCAGGGTTTCAGAATGCCGATCTATAACATGGAAAGAGCATCAGCAGTGAAATCCTTTAGCCAGCACAGAGTCCAATCAATACGTTTGAAAGAGCAGTGCCATGCCATGCTGACTTAGCAGTTCAGGCAATGAGCCTACACACCCTTAGAATGACCACATTTTTGAAAGAACATACCTCCTATTCTTGAAAACTCTCCATAGTTCCGGAGTACCCTAAATATTGTATTCATATTCTCTCCTGTACAGCCTAATCACACCTTTGCAAATGTATCTATAATTCTCAGTACCTCTGTTTCTCCATCTGTCAAATGTGGATAAAAATACTCTTAAATTACAGAGCTGCTGTGAGGCTTAATTTATTAATGTGTGTACTCTGAGATTCAGAATTGAAAGGAATCACACACATGAATTATTATCATTGTTCCATTTCAAAAATATTTTGAAACAATAAATTTTGCTGGTTTGCAAAAGATGGTATTTTGAAAACACAGGTTGTTAAATCCTTTTGAACATTACTGTGCTCAAGCTATCAAACAAATCCATTTTATCATACACAAAAAGAACATGTAAAATCATTACAACTGGTTCTTTTGAGCCAGAGTTTCCTGCAGTCATGAGTAAGTATTTTTCCTAAGTGTATGAAAAGCTTCAAACAGCGAAAGCAGGCAAGGTAACCACGATTTCTCTTGAGAATTCTTGATAATACCACTATCTATTATACAGTGCACGTGGATGACAGTTTGGGGTCTATCAGAATTTCTGAAACAACTCTTTTTGCATGAACTCTTATAAATTGGCTGAACATTGCACCAGAAATTATAAAGCATGGTTCTGTGAGCAGCTAAGTCAAAATAGTCAAATTTAAGAGCCTGAAGCAAATCACAAAAGCTATATTTAGGACCCTAAATCAGGGGCCTTATTTCACAGATGCTTAGCATTACTAGTTGCCCTACATGCCATAAGCAATCTCATCATGGCAGAAGTGCCACTACCAAATGCCTTTTACATTTGCATGCTGCTGTTTTCCTCTGGAGCCCTGAATCTTGTGCAGTCACAGGTGTGCATAACAGCACTGCCTTATACCAAATCAGTTTCCATAGCTGACTAGAATTTGCTATTTATATCTTAGTAGCAGGATATTATTTTCATAGGATCCTACATACAATTACTGTAAAAGACAGGCTGATACATGCATTATATTACAATTATAGAATCATAGAATCATAGAATAGGTAGGGTTGGAAAGGACCTTAAGATCATCTAGTTCCAACCCCCTCTGCCATGAGCAGGGACACCACACACTAAATAAACTATGTCACCCAAGGCTCTGTCCAGCCTGGCCTTGAACACCTCCAGGGTTGGAGCATTCGTATATTATTTTTTTCCCCCCCAGAAGCACATCCCAAAAGGAACATGCCACCAGATTAGCCAATAGAGGCATAAGACTAAGTATTCATAACAAATCCATTAGTGCTAAAGTTTTTGTATTAATACAGAGTAATTCTCAGGGAAACTTTCAGAAGAGCTCCATTTCTACCAGACTCAGACTGCACTCAGTTTATATTTTAATCTTGACAGTACTATTAACAGACTTAATTGATTAGGAAAATTGAGTGGCAGAGTTTAAGTGGATTCAGGAAGCATGCTATAGGTCTGTATAAGTTTTTGTAATATTTTGTTTTCTCTTTTCTCAGCTGGTAATAGAAATTCTTTCAAGCAGGAGTAGCCACAGCTGTTGTCCTTAAATATTTGGCAGTTTTGCTTACAGTAAGATTAAGTTACCTCAGAATCTGCAGTATTGGCTTTTACTTTGTACTTTTGAAATGAGAAATGCTCTAAATACTGTGAATAATACAGTTAGTTTACTGAAAATCCTTAGGGCATAGACATATGCTGCAAATGTAGCTGGAGCAGTTTGAGAAATTACCACCCCCAGCTGTTTACTACCACCCCACAGCTGGAAAATACACCCAACACACAGCTGGAACACCCTGTGCATCCACATGGGCAGTGATAGTCCCCAAGAAAAGAAGAGAGCTCTGCTCCAGTCACCTTCAGAGGGACAGAAGAAATCCTGGCAATGGGACAGAATAGTGTGGAGATGGTAAAATCCTTATAATAGAGCAGAAAATGTAGAAACTAGCAAGATTTTGTTGGAAACAAACAGGAACCTAGCCCTCCCTCCTGTTTGAGAGCTTTTTTAGGCAAGACCCTCACCCTTTGTCCTTGCTTGAGCTGTGCTCTTCATATGTCCATGTTTATATCCACTAACTGTGACAACACTCCCAAAGGCCTAAAAATCCTAGCCAAGGAGAAATCTGGCCTGCAGAACTGTGCAAAGTGGGCAGTAGAAAGGAAACATGGAAGGTCACTATACCCACAGCCTGCAGGGAACAGCACCCCTTCAGATCCTGGCTCCAGGTGGCTGCTGCAGCCTTACAGACTAATGCAGGTTTCTTCCACTTGGAGTGGCATTTCCCTTCCAGCTTTGGTCACCTCACTGAAATTTGTCAACTGTTTCTCAAATGCTTACTGCCTGCAGGAGTTCACAGCCCTCAGCCAGGCACTCTGACTGGAGAAAATATAAAGCAGAGGGAGAATTAGCCCTGTGGAGAGAAGGACTCACCAGAACTTTTACACTGGAAAGAGGGCTACTTACACCAGTGCACAGGAAATGCTGAGGAGCTGGGAAAGGAGGACAAGTTCTGAAAAAAAAATAAATCTAGTGGAATAAACCCTTTTCTCCCATTTAGCTTCCACAGCCAGGAGTCCTTCTTGGATCAAATGTCCTAAGACGTTGCTCTGCCAAAAATTTAAAAGAGAAAAAGAGGCACTGCTATTAAGTACCTGAAGGTTACAGTATTCATATAGGCTATAGAAGACATACACTGAAATAGAATCATAGAATCGTTTGGGTTGGAAGGCACCCTTAAGGGTCATCTTGTCCAATCTTCCTGCAATGAGCAAGGTTATCACTGACACAGACGAAAACAAGTATCCACATTTTCCTTTTTCTGAGACAAGAAGATGTCCTGTAAATGAGATTCCTCAACCTCTCTTTCTGAAGTTGTTTCACTGCATTTTAAATACAGAAGTAAGTATATCAGCCTGCAGAGTGAAAGGGATTTAAGAGTCTTGTGGGTACTACCTTCTCCTGGGAAACCTGCATTTCAGTCAGTGCTCCCATGAATATTTACACAAAGAGAATAAGCTCCTAGAGGAGAGATTAAAAGAGACTCCACTGAGAATGCCCTGTTTGGGATTAAGCACCAGAAAGGCACTTACACACTGCCCATTGCTGTCAAGAGTGTAGAGTACAGTGGCTTCAGAGAGGAAGCGAAGCGGAGAAGTTTCCGTGCTCTCTTCTTCCCCTTCTCATTCTCTCCCACATTCAAACATCCTCATATATGGGGCAACATTACTGCTAGGCCACACTGCTATATAACAGTAAATTACATCATTACCACACAAGAAGAAGACGAGAAAGGAGAAGAAGAACAACTACTCCAAAGGTGGTGTTTTGACTGGAATCATTTCACTAAGGTCACAAATAACACAATCCTAATCAGCTGTGAGACATGAAGAAGGGCTCAGAGATTTGCAGTGCACAGAGAGATTTTAGCACAGAGAAAGGTAGATGGGAGGGAGAAAGAATTGTTTATGGATCTCCACCATAAATTGACTGAGTTGCCTCTGGGCAGCTCTGAGCCTAGGTATCTGAAAACTATCAGAGGGAACTTAGACACCTGAATGAGATTAATTTCATTTGTAGCTGCATAAGTGTTAGACACTCAGTGCAGCAGTAAATTACAGTACGTCTAGGTTCTCTATACGGTCTATGGGGAGATTTTATTTCGTCTGTCTTAGACATCTGTTCAGGATGGAATGAATCACACTGTGGAAGAGTATGTCTGTCTATACTAGCTATAAAAGGAGACAAAATAAAAATATTTAAACTAGACATTTGATATTTGTATTACTGAATTTAGATGACTTCCACTCCTAGGAATTCATACAACTGTCACAGTGGATGGCAGCTGAGAAAATGTTTCATACGTGTCAGGCTTGTCACCAGGATGGTCCCTGGTGCCTCTTCTTCAGGTGCCTTTTTCCTTTGTGCGTGTGCTCCCAATCTTGTTTGTTACCAGCTTCTAATGAAGATGATGGTAAAAGTCAGTGTGTTGCAATATTAGTACACTACTGAAAATACTGACTATACCTCCTTTCTGAGTGGTAACAGCTACTGTAAAACCCAACATTATTGTGCACATACAGTTACAATTGGTTTTCTCCATGTAAATCACATTGCATGTAATTAACCATATTGGACTTCAACTATCCTTGTCCTGCTCAGTCACTTAATACAGGATTAAGTGTGTTCTCTAACAGCTTCCTCTGCAGCTCTCTGGCACTGCCTGTCATTTTTACTGCCTTACATATTATACTCTTGCCAGAGAATTTTGTCAACTCACTTTCTTCTCCTTTTCTTCATTGTTTATGGACATGTGAAATAGCAGAGGTGGTGTTAAAGACTCCTGTATGTCTCCACTAGTAACCTTTTACCACAGTAGAGTAGCTTATTTAGTCCTACCCTCTTTTTTCTCTCTCTTTCAGGTAGCAATCCACAAAAGAACTCTTCCCTCTTGCCATAGAGACAGCTTTGATTCCTGATGAGCTTCCAGCACAGGGCCTTTATTAGGCATATTTTGAAAATCCAAGGATAGCATATATACTTGCATATATCAAGTTGAATCACCCTTAGCTATAGTACGTCTGTGAAATTACTCTCATGTTTTACAAAATCCATATTATCAGGGTGCCTAAGAGTGTTGTGGAGATGGAAAGCGTATTTATGGTTAATTCATCTATAATGCAGATTTATTCATTCACTAATTCAACTTGACACTCAGTATCTTCTTTTTTAATAAAGATGTCCCATAATATTTCCTCTGTTTTAATAAAATAGAGATTGTGCAAGTAATCTTGTCTCTCCCAAAGTCAAAATGGGCCTCATAAAAATTGGCACTTAGATGTAGATTATACATTATGCTGAAGATAACAGATGAGGTTACCAGTTGTTTTACAATTACAAAGGAAATGTATCAATAACCAAACACACAAATTAAACAGATTCTTGCCAATAGCACCTGACCATGATGGGTCCCTGTCTGCCCACCCGTTTATATCAATCTTTTAGGCAGCATGAAATTAACAGTCTGTGTTCCACTTGTAAAACAGTCTTATTGATAGTCCTGCTTTAAAAGGTTCAAATTTCTCTTTTGTTTCTATTTTTTAAAGAGGTCCTCCAAAGGATTCATATTTTAGCAAAAAATCTCTCTTAAGCAGACTATACAGCAATGTGTGACTATTGTGCCATCTTCAGGGTATTTTTGGAATAAAGTTATCCTGGATTTTGCAATCTTTCTAAACTAAAGGACAAAATTTGGGTTTTGGTGTTTGTTTTTTTTTTTTTTTTTTTTGCGGGCGGAGTGGTGTGGTGGTTTGGTTTTTTGTTTGTTTGTTGTTGGTTTTTTTGCAAGCCTCAGGGCAAAAGTAAGAAGCACAGTTAGGGAAGTTTAAAAGAAGAAAAATACTGCTCTTACCACAACACAAATCAGCTTCTTTTTCTTCATCCTGAGAAAAATGGCCTCAGGATGCTACTTTGTTAGTTGAATTTTCATTCTGTTCATTTGACAGTTGTATTTTTGTTTCAGAAGAATGTATTTGTTAGAAATCCACAGTACTGTTTTCTGATCTGAAGTAGGTGAAGTACTTTATGGGATTTATGCTGCAACTTTTGCTTTTGTTTTTATTCTTCTCTGATTTTGCAGCACTGAGCATGGTAGAAAATGATGTTGCACTACATTCTTCTGGTGAATAGCTTCAATTTTATCATGACCTTCTGATTCTACAGTTAATTATTGTTTGAGACTGATCTGAAGCTTGCTATCTGCTGGTTTTGACTTGTGTTCACTCTTTAATGCCAGCACCAACAATCATGTCTGAAGCAAATGTGATTTCTGCAAAATGAATTTCTAAAGGCACCTTAACTAAAGCAGGGAGTTTTTCCTTCTCAGGTAGGAGTAAGGAGTATGAACACCCTGTAACTTAAGATTCAGCACAGCTCTTGTGACCTGAAAGCCCTGACAACATAAGACTACCTGTCACTCTCGTGCAAACTGGTGTGAATTAAGTAAACAGCCTCTATATGAATGGGAGCTATGAATACAGCAAGATCTAGTGAGCTGTAGCTGTAGATTAGGTTGAGCCTAATCTCCACAGAAAGGAAATGTACAAAATCCCAGTTATTTTTACACTAACAAATTGATATTTTTAATGAACTACCACAAACCATCTGCATCTAAATGCACTGACACTGTACTTGCTTGGCTCTCCCACATGCCAACATGAATCAAATGTGTCCTTTCTTGCAGGAGAAAAATCTATTCCTCATGAGGAGGCTGCAGGCTCTGTAACTTGCAGCCTGACAGCTGTTTACAGATAAAAAATGTTAATTTCCTAATAAATACTGAGAAAGCAAGAAGCTCAGAAGGAACCACCAGGCTATTAGAGGAGCTATGCCATGACAACAAAACTATGGCATGACATAAATTGCACCTTATGCAGCTCAATGAGATAAATAAAAGAGAAATTCAGCCTGTTTCTTACTCAACAGATTAATGATCACACATGGAATGTCTATGTGACTTCCTTAACATACAGCAAAGTATCAGCTTCTCTGAGATGATCCCAAACCAGTTCTGTGATCAAATTAAACCACACCATCCTTTTCTACCTAAAAGGTAAGCCATGAATTCAGACTTTCTCTGAAGAAAACCCATCAAGCCTTCTGAGAAGAAAAGTTTTATATTAGACATGAAAACAGTTCAACTGAAAATGGAGATGCTCAGAAGCATGAATAGTCAGGCACCACAGACCAATTCTGTTCATTTGATGAATTATAGCCATACTGCTAAACCACAGCTTTGTTTCAGACATGGAAGGTAGATAAGCTACATTGACCTTTCTAGCTGTTTCAGTCAAATGAACAA
>NW_009924945.1:1336-48312 GCF_000696875.1 Nestor notabilis | reverse complement strand
ACAGATAGAAAAAATGATATCATTCATTCCCAAATAGAGGGCATCAGAGGTCTTTCAGCCTTCCTTTCCATTCTTCCCCCTGCTACTAAATCTGCTTTCAGCAGATGATTATCTTCGCAGTACAAAGAAAAGAAGTCTAGATGAGTTACACCAAAATAAGCCAAACTGTCCATTCTATGCCCCTACTTACTGTTTGCCTTTTTCCCAAATATTTTGATAATTTACAGTATCCATCATGCATTTATGTGAGAAGTGTTTTGCCTGCAAAGACCTGAATGATTGTTTGACTGAATTCACATGTGACTCCATAGGCTACTGTTTGCATTGCATGGGATGCACTGGGAACTGCAGGTCATGCAGCTGAGTATAGCTTTATGATCTTTTTCATACCAAACAAGTGATAGTACTTGTTTGATATGTGTCAAAGTGCTCCAGCCACACTACAAAAATTGCAGAAGGCAGGGACCAGGAGAATGAAGAACCACTTGATGTAGGAGATCTGATTCACAATCATCTAAGAAACCTGAAGGTACACAAGTCCATGAGAACTAATGAGATGCATCTGCAGGTCCTGAGGGAACTGGCGGATGAAGTTGCCAAGCCATTATCCATCATATTTGAGAAGTCATGGCAATCTGTTAAAGTTCCTGCTGGCTGGAAAAGGGGACATATAACCTCCAGTTTTAAAAAAAAAATAAAAAGGAAGACCCAGGGAACTACAGGCCTGCCAGCCTCACTTCAGTGCCCAGCAAGATCATGAGGCAGCTCCTCCTCAAAATTATGCTAAGGCACATGGCAATAAGGGACTGATTGGTGACAGCCAACAAGGCTTCACTAAGGACAAACTGCGCCTGAAAAATGTGATGGCCTTCTATGATTGGACCATGGAGCTGGCACATAAGGGAAAAGCAACTGACACCATCCACCTGGACTTATGCAAAGTATTTGACACTGTCCTGCATGGCATCATTGTCTCTAAACTGGAGAGGCATGGATTTGACGTCCAGAGAAGGGCTACACAGATGCTCAGAGGACTGGAGTACCTCTCCTATGGAGGCAGGCTGAGAGAGTTGGACTTGTTCAGCCTGGAGAAGACAAGAGTCAGGGGAGACCTTATAGCAGCCTTCTTGTATACAATACCAGTATTATTATCACCCATGCATTCTATGTATCTATCTGTTCTGGTTTCAGCTGGGATAGAGTTAATTTTCTGGCTGGTAGCTGGTACAGTGCTGTGTTTTGGATTTAGGATGAGAATAATGTTGGTAACACACTGATATTTTAGTTGTTGCTAAGTAGTGCTTATTTCAGCTTCTTTTACTCCCCTGCCAGCAGGGAGGCTGGGGGCACAAGAAGCTGGGAGGGGACACAGATGGGACACCTGACCCGAACTGGCCAAAGGGATATTCCATACCATATGATGTCATGCTCAGTATATAGAAACTGGGGGTAAAGCTGACCAGCGGGTGCTGCTTGGGAACTCACAGGGCATTGGTCAGTGGGTGGTGAGCAATTACACTGCGTACCACTTGTTTTCTATATTCTAATTCTTTTAACACAATGATTATTAATATTATTTTCCATTCCTTTTCTCTCCCATCAAATTGTCTTTATTTCAACCCAAGATTTTTACTTTTTTTTTTTTTTCCCAATTCTTTACCCCATCCCACTGGGGAGAGGGAGTAGCAAATGGCTGTGTAGTGTTTAGCTGCCTGCTGGGTTAAACCACAGCAATATCTCAAAAGTATACCATCTTTTGTTGAAAGCAGTCAACACTTCATTGTTCCTTGCAGTCATCTTCTTGCAGAAAATAAAATAACTACTTAAACTGTTTAACTTAAACGTCAGTGAATCTCTTTATTCACCAAAAGTATTAAATTATCTGATCATATACTGGCCATCATATTTATTACAAATCCCAGCTGTTAAAAAAAAAGCTTTTTCAAAACAGTTGCCTATCTTCTATGTATTCAAACCATTTAGATTTCTGACTGTAAGATTTGATTATCTGCTTGTGTAACAGACATCTTCATCTGCATGATGGATGCAATCAGGAACAGCTAAAACACCTCATCAACTCTTACCTTAAAAGAAGGAGTCCTCTCTTTATTAACCATATTCATAATGTTCATGAACTTCATAGGTGAGAGCATAAAAATAGATGACTGTACAACATACGCACAACGGTTCAAGCTGAAAGCGAAGATGGGAAAGTATTTCTCATGCCAAAAAAGTGCATGAGTGTGTGTAAGAGCATGTGCATATAGACTGAGATCCTATTAATCAAAATATCCACACATTAGTCACTGTTATCATTCACCAACCACCGTTTTTTGATTTATTGTACTGATTTGTTTTTCTTAACTTTGAGAACATTGACAGCTTACACACATTGGTGCTGGCAGAACTCCCACAGAACTTTGTTTCTCATACATTAAATCCAGGTCTGTTTGCCTCTGTTACAGACACTAAAAACACAGAAAAAATGTTACCCTATGATGCTATTATTTCTTAAATTAATAAAAATTTGTAACCCCTACTTTTTCTCCTTGCATATAAACACACATACTATTCATAAATATATTACTTTCTGAATAGTATGGCAAAGGAAAATCTTGGAGGAATTTACACCCTAGAAAGCAAGAAAAGAAAGCAGGAAAAGAAAGTAGTAGATGACTGCTATAATACTGCTTCTAGTCACCTCTTTCAATTTTAAAGGTCTGCCTATCTGAAAGTAGGCTAGGAAAACCTTCTTTTTAAATGGGTGACCCTGAAGCTAGAAACTTGAATACTAAATGATGAATGTGAAAGAATGGTACTTTGGGATAAAAGACTAAATTCTTATTTGCTGTTTCAGAGATCCAAACTATTTTACTCAAATATATCATTAAGTTGCCATCTCACATTTGGAATTAGTTAATGTCAGGAAACACTACTTTTGACATTCTTTTTTTATCTCAGGTTTTTATAGTTTTCAAATGAATATAATCAAATGAATAGTTATAGTTCTTTCAAATAGAAATTTATTTTTATTTTTACCTGAATATGATGACAATCTGGTACAGAACTATTATTTCCAGATGCTTTCGAAATTCAAGTCAGTATTAATTGCAATTGCAATAGTATTGATAGTAGAAATCTACCTTACACATAAAATAATGATTAAACATTATGAAAGGCTTTACAAGCATAAATATAGAGCAGAACTGAAAAGTGCATATTATCACCAACCCTCAGATTATCTAAATGTCTCTAAAAAAGTAGTCAGACCAAGAAGACAATTTACATATTGCTCAGAGCTGAAAAATTTCTTTTCTTCTATTTGGCAGTGTATTTGAGGTTAAAAATGTTGCTTTCAGTTGTATTTTCCAAATGTGTGTTTGTCCGAGTTTGGGATCTTCTGATGATGTCCACTTCAGACATATAAAGATAACATTAAAATCATATCACATCTGTTGAGAATTAGGATACAGAGTGTTTATTGAGAAGGGTGGAATTTTGGAAAGGAAGAAATGTTGTGGTGTGGTTCTTTGCCAAGGAAATCATAAATTGGAAACTATTCTGTCAGATGAAAGCAATCCCATAAAAAAAATTAAATAAAGTCCTTATCTGGGCTTTGCATTCAGTGCTGAAAACAAAAACCTTCACGAAACAAAAACAAAGAATGAAAACTCTGAGAGAAAGAGAAAAGCAGATATTCTGATGCCTTTAACACAGTAAAATAACAAAATCCTGTGCAAAGAGATTGTGAATTGATACTAGCCTGAGCTGTAGTGTTTCATCTGCCTTTTGTACTCACTTGGCAACTGCAAGGCAATAGAGTCTTCACACTCTGAGTTTTGGTCTCATCTGCGACATCAACTCTTTTATCAGTGAGCTTACTTTGGAAATCAGTTTTTTCAGTTTTAAATAAGTTTCACAGTAGCTCTTAGAAGAGTGTGATCAGACGTAATTTCTTTTAAGAACTGTCTGAAAACCTTCCATTAAGCATGATCATACTTTTACAATTATTTTGATTTTAAGGGTATGTAGCTATTTTTCCCTAACTCATCTATTTTTTTTTTCCAGGAGAGGCTAGCAATTTTCTGTAAGTTATCATTTTGAGTTCCTTGAATTCTTAAACACAAGGAGTTTGAGATGCTAACCTTGGAGACTAGCCCTGAAAACACAAAGTACCCCAAATTATATTTACAACATCAGTAAATGGCTGCTACCTAAATCATAACAAATGAAAGCTCAGCTGAGCAACTGAATAACTTTAAATGTGCCATCTTTCCTCAATTACACAGTGCAGAGAACCCAAGTTAACCAGGTTAGAATTATGTCATTACATTCTCAATTGTAAGGTCCCTGGTATTTCTCATTCTGACAACTCATTTCTGACAACTGATGATATGAATGAATCCAGTTCTCACACAGCATGTTACATATTCCATGTTCTGCCAATTATTCATTTGCTTCAGTGTATCTTTTCAGCAATGTTAAAAAAAAATAATCTGAAAAGCTTTCTTAAAAAAATCTCATCACATTCAGCAAACGATTTCTTTGAAAAGATTTCTCTGAACATCCTGCCAAAATAATTGCAGCTCATTTCAGTCCAGCATTACAAAAATAGGATTTCGCAAGGACATGTTTCCCTATTGAATACAATATTCAAGTTTATAGATCTACTCTGACCTAGCTGATTGCTTTTTCTCATGTATTGTCCTCTGTGCTGCACTTCTAACAGGTGAGGTCAAGGTTATGGTCAGATCTCAATCAGCTTTCCTGTGTATGAGGGATTAATGAGTTCTTACCCTAACTGTTTTGCACAGACAAAGTCTCTCCAGTTTTACTGAAGGCTCAGCTCTTGCTCCTTTCTCATGCGTCCATAGATGATACATCTGAGTCAGATAGATACTGGTGTGATTAGGATTTTTTGCCGTTCTACTCCATGACAACTAGAAGTTCTCACATTATGGAACAAGGCAGTGCAGCGGGAAGACCAGCCATCTAATTTGCAGCAATGTTATTCTACAACCATACATCCACATTGCATTTTGTCACTGCTAGATTTGCAGCTTTTCATGGTCTGAGGCATCCACCACACAACTGTAAATAACTTGCTGCTGTAGAATCCCACATTCACATTGCAAATAGAGTGTGTCAGGTGGCATCTCAGTATGCCGCTTCAGCCTTGGTTCTGACTTTAGAAACACCTTCCAGTGTAACAGATTGGCCCTTTTGGGAACTCATTTCAGTAAATTATACCAAGATGTTTACCTTTCTATAGGTTTTTCACCTATCACAGTTTCCAGCTTTAAATGTGGAATTCATAACTCTCAGGTAAAATCAATCTATCAGTTGCCACAGCTGCATATTTGGCAGTGTAATTAGTTAGGTGATTTGTGTATAAAAGACCTTTTATAGTGTTTGCTAGTCTCCTGACTAATAGGAAAGGGGAACATGATAAGTGGTAACAGAGGAAACTAAAAAGTTCATTTTCAGAAGGCTAAAAAAATAGGATTATTTTTTTTTTTAGTAGCCAGAATCCACACCTTGATCCTGTGCATCATTAAAGACACACTTAAGCTCTAGCTTTATGGCTGACCTAGATATAAATGCACTCATTTTTGAAAGCTCAGTTCACAGACATCCAGATGAAAGGACACTACACCTGCATGCCTTGGCAGTCAGCAGTGCAGAACAATTTGGTTTTCCTCATGTCATCCTACATATTAAAAGTCTTGATGGTTTTGTATTTATCCAGAGACAACACAAAATACTAAAAGAACTGCACACCCCCATTCTTATGCTTGAAGAAAGATATTCTGTTAAACCCTTAGTAGCTAAATTATAAACTCTTCTATCTAGCCCAGATAAAGGTTCTTTCCTTCAAGAGTTCACAGTTTTTTAAAATTAGATTACTAAAGTGTAAGTTTTATAGGTAGGTTTCCCAGCTGAGCTGAAATAATGTTTTACCACTTTTAGAGAGTCATTTCCATCCTCTTGATACCTAATGTATGTATAAACCTTTTTTTCATTATGTTCTTTAATGTAATTTGTAATGATATGTTTGCACTACACTTAAGCATATATTAAATGCTTTATAAATGCAATCAAAAACATTTTAAAAATGGCAGGGCAGCCAAATGACTGCAATAATCTCATCTACTGATTGATTTGGATCCCAAGCTGCTTTTATTGCTAGAGAATGAAGTACCATTACATCTGGGAATATATTTTCTCTAGCAATGTTTTGTTAAATCTAATGAAAAACAGTGAATTGGGATATTTTTCTTAACATCAAAAATGTCACTTTTCCTAACAAAAACACCATAAGAACTTCCAATTAATTTTTCCAAATATAGTCAGTGTATTACAAGGTAGTTCTATCAGTGTATAAGCAATGATGATAGTAACCAGTGGGGAAGGTCATTAGGAAACCTTCCTGGGAATACTTGCCAGCTAGATATCCAACATTTTGGGGTTTGGAGCCAGGATAACAAGGCTGATAGGATAGTAGATCATGGACTATAGATTATTTACTCAGCATGGGATTGCTAGCTTCAGCAAATAGAAGGAAAGGGAAAAGAGTTTGAGTTCCAGCTAAAATAGTTTGAAAAGTAGGCCAAAAAGATGAAAAAAAAAAAAAAAAAAAAAAAAAAAAAAAAAAGCAGAACATGCTATTGAGTGCACGGCAAAAGCTTCTAAGAGAGTAGAGTTACGAGATCTAAAGTCTTTTGAAAAGCAAAAGGTGCCAAACATTGTTCCATATATTTATTTTACCACTTGAACAGCTCAGAGACATTTCATGTGCACTCTTCCACAAAGGCAACAATCTTCACAAACTTCACATTCAAGAGTCAAGACATTTCCTCACTGCAAGTTGGGAATGCAAGGTTTTGGACACAATAGCAGCAAACCACTGAGAACTCAGGATTCTAAATTAGGAAATCTGGAGATAAAGGAGAAAGAAAACATTGGCTTTCATGAGACTAAGAAAGAAAAGCCTTTGTTTCTAGGTGTCTTTTTCTTTAGGAGCATAACGGATGTCCAGTCAAATCATTTTGAATATGCATATGATAATTTTGGTAGTAATTTGTGACCTTCTTTTCTTGAGTACCTAATACAGTGCCAAATGTGTTTGATGAAATTCAAAAAATAACTTAAGAATGTCAGAAATCTGAGACAGATTCTAAATTATTCACATACCAAATGATCAACTTCTTGTTACAGTTTTACAGTCTCAGAGATATTTTCAACGTTTTCTTTATAATGTGGCTAATTGAACCCAGCTGATAGTGATTTTTTTTTTAAATAGTACATATGTCATTTCATAAAATGCCTTGGTTCTTTTCTTCATTCTGAGCTGATGTTTGTAAGTCTTTCAGATAGGAAGAAATTGACCAATTGTAGAGGAAACAGAGGAAATGTCT
This sequence comes from Nestor notabilis, assembly GCF_000696875.1. Lineage (NCBI taxonomy): Eukaryota > Metazoa > Chordata > Aves > Psittaciformes > Psittacidae > Nestor > Nestor notabilis. The sequence continues at coordinate 40,894 of NW_009924945.1, read as the reverse complement.
ATACATAGAGAAGAATGGACCATATTTTTGTAAAGCTACTGTGGTCTACTGATGAAAAGTGCTGTGTAAAAGGTAGGTATCATAATTATTACAGAGAGCTGTCAAATGCACAAAGTAAACCTATCAAAAAAGTAGAGATTTTTTTCAATAACTTTTTTTCAATTATAGTAATCTCAGTTGTTACTTATAATTACACTCTGTAACAGTTTTTCAGACAGCACTGTTATTTTTAAGTTGATTGTGTCCCTTTAAATAAATCCCATCATAGGTCTAAATCAATCACAAGGCAGAGAGCTGAAGCAGGTATTTAAAACCCCATGTGCACTAAAGATTCTGTGTTTGTGAACTTTTCAGTCATGATCTCAGTTTGGAATTTGCTTGATAGAGATATAAAAGATATTCACTAACTCATTGCAGTATTTTTTATTAGATGTATAAGTTATATTTCCCTAGATTATTATAATTTGCATTTCTAAAGGTCAAAAATGTTCCTCTGATACAAGAGAATGCTCACTTTATTCATTAAATGGATCAGGGAAAAAAAGAATATATACATATACAGATATTAAGCAGAGAGGATGAGGCAAAGGTCAAAATCAAAGTTGGGCTTGAATTCCCGAGACTTCCCATAGAAATAAATATGCCTGCCCAAACTAAATAAATGGAGATTTTACACAAGAGTATCTTTCAATAAATTAAACACCAGACAGTTTGTGTCACAATGTGGGAAAAAAGGTCAGACAATATGCTAGTGGGTGACTGAAACAGAAAGGGAAAGCAAACTAAAATGGTAATACAAAAGAGATCAAAGTTATCAGACTGCAGTCAGAAATAAGATAGGCAGACTCAAACTGCACATTTTAAAGCACAGAACTGGCTCTGAACTCCACTGGGGGTGCAAAGTCATGCTACCTTTATGTTTTTATATCATATAACATTGCTTTCATCTGTCATCAGAAAGTAAATTAGAAATGTTTTCCCATTCCACCATACTTTCCCATCTTTTTGCATAAAACTGACATCCCTTGGAATCAGGACACAGGTCCTCCTAGTTTAAATACCTTCTCCTTCTTGGCTGCTGCTCCCATATTGAAATATTCTTCCCTGTTTGGCCTCTCATTTCCTAACACAACATTCAAGCTGGAAATTATGTGGATGACTGGGTAACTCCACCTCCTGGGAGCCACACTGATTGTATCCTCTCATTATATTTGATTACAGTTCTTGATAAACTACTCTAACAAAAAGGATGATGGAAGATGCCAAGGAAACTAACTTATGCAATTACAGCCTTATCTGCAAGCTCAGAGGCACCTGTTTAAAAGCAGTGATACTCCTATTTTACTTCTTCACTTCTGAATACAACTTCCTTTTGCCTAGTAATTGCCCCTACACCAGGAAATAAAGAGACAGGAACAATTTGATAAAGCCATAGGTTGGAATTTGGAACTTGCCTCTGTTTGGAAATTGTCAAGACCCACTCTAGAACAAGTCCCTCCAGGGACACTTGCATTTATATAAGAATGACCCTGAAATCCATGTAAGGCTAAAGAATTGCACGACAGCTATCAGTCGGTAATAAGGTAGACAAGCCTTTACTAGTGAGGAAGACAGTTGTAAACCTCATAAGGAAGAAATAAAAGAGATGATCCTCACATATTTCTTGCTATGGTACTTATTTGGGACTGCATTCTGCATCTCATCTCACCCTCTTTCTACCCTCTTCTATTTTTAAGAGGTTGTAAAATGGTCTTCCAGATTCTGACCCACATCATCACACTATTTAAATTCTCTGAGCCATGTTCTGTTAATCCTCTCTTAATCTACTTCCAGAAAGGACTGCATTCTGCAGGAAGACATTATAATGTATTTCTCCAAGTCCATTCCTTTTTCATCCTCATTAGCTGTTTCCCAGATTTACAGAGTCCTTCAGAAATCAAGAACTCAAGAGAGATAAGAGTGCAAATGTGCAAAGTGTCATCATCCTGCTTTCCTGTGGCCAGTGACAGCTGTGTGCATATAGAGTTCCTTTCCAAACTTCTGTATGATGAGCAATGATCTGCTTCTGCCTTATGAATTGCTTTTTAATCTTTTTTCTCACTAACATGCTAAAGTGTAGGGATTGGGAAAGTCAGGCAAAGACTGACAGTGTTATTAAACTTTGATTCAAATTATATTCAGGAAAATGGCCTATATGTCAAATGTTCCTAAAATTTTTATTTACAGGTTGGAGAACATGAGAAACTACTTTTGAACCAAACAATGGAGTCCTGTGATGCTGCAATTTCCTCTTAGCAAATGAAATATAACATTCTTAAACAATGGATCAGGTTTTTATCTTTTAGAGTTCAATTAAATGTACTTGTAATATCTGTGCCAATAGAGTTCATGACACTATAAAAAAAACCCAAACAACAGACATTTGAGGGAGATGGAGACCTATAACTGCAATGAACTTTTGCATAAGAAAGTAAGAAGACCAGGAGAAAAAGTGCCATTAAGCTGACATGCAGTCCAGTGGATAGGTAAAAAGACTAGACCTCATTCCCACCAATAGAATATGCCAATGTCATTATATGGTTAGGTCTTCATGGCAGAATAGTGCAGGTAACCAGTAGCAGCAGTCATGGCCAAATGCTCAGCTCAGTTTAGCACATGCTCTGCTGCAGCAGGGAGGGTGCCCAGTCATCTCGCAGCCCAGCCCAGCCTCTTTTTGAAGTGAAAGCATTGGATGACCATGGCACTGGAGCCAGCTAGACATTGCTGCCCAGGCTAAGATTTTGAGAAGTTTCTGCCATCCATTGCATAGATACACCAGCAGCTCTGGAGCTAGTCTGAGAAGCTTTCCATTGCATACTACAAAGATGCATTTCATTAGAGCAACATATGGTATAATACTGAGGAAACAACCTTTTCCTATCAATAAAACACTCCTCTGTATGCCTCACTAAAGGTTTAGGCTGTCTCCCATGGCTCTTTGCTTTGTAATAAGGTGACTCTAGAAGCCTCCACAATGAACTGCAGGAAAATTGCACCATTTTCAGGAAATCTTAATTATTGAGGAAAAGTAGTGGCAAACTGGTCATCAGGAGAATGACATGCATCCTCATTCCAAGTGGACACATTGAGATATAGTGAAAATGAGCTCACAGGTCTAGAGTAGACCTCCACCCACTGTAAGCATCCTTGAAAGTGGAAGAAGTGACTCCAGGAAAAAAGCTAAAGAAAGCAAGTGTTCAACTTCACTCTGCAGTGCTGACGACCCACACCTGATGATTTCTAAATTACTAGGAAATTAATAATGTCTTAGTTATAATTATAATTTATAATTACATCTTGCAAATCACTTCAATAATAGTTAATCCATCACCGAAGTGCTAACCCTTTCATTCTTAGAAATAATTGAGTTTAACTTCCCTTTGTTGCCTGTTGATGTGAAGGTTTATTTGCCATTTATTTAATTGTTCCCCAGTAAGAAATGTCAGGGATCTCCTACATAAACTATTGAGCAAAAAGTAGGCTGAAACATGAAATCACTGTGTACCAGCTACTCTTGATTAATGCTATGGATGTGGATGCTCTTAATCCACTAAAACTGCATTGCTGCAAGGTACAAGAAAGCAGCTCCTCACTAATCTCCCTATACAGACCAAGTGTTTCTAATTATACCATACTACTTCAGATCAGAGAGAAGCTCTGTGTTTATACTTGTGGAAATGCTGAAGTCCCACCTGGCAAAATATAAAAACTCTAAGTGAAACAGCATGCAAAAGATTGCTTTTACAATTGTATTTAATCAAATGGATTCAGCAGAAGGGGTGTGCAGAGCACAGCATGAATATTAGGACCTTTGACTGGAACGGAAAAACCATTATCAGGCATTTGGAAAAGGAATAAGGCAACAAGAGGCAAGCATGAAGTTGTATTAAAATTTCAGCTCAAGCTTCTGGATAATGTTGACAAAGATTTGCTACTTCTGAACAGAAATTCTGCTGATGGGGTGGGAAAGAAAAAAGGTATATTTCAGTACAAGCTAAAGAAGTAATGATTGGAGCTTCTTTTTAATATTGAATACTCCTTGGATGCAATTATGAGCAGTCCACACTTACATGGTAAAAGCAAGCACAGATCCATTTGCAAAAACTGAAAGACAAAAAGTGAAAATTGCCAAGGGTAAGATGGAGTGCCTAGAAGCTGGGTGTCCAGACAGCATGACTCACTACACAAACTTTAGCTCTGACATATCTCAAACCAGGAAATCACTCTAATTTGTGACATTGATTGCAATCAGTGAAGTGGCTACTGTACATAATAGCTGCTCTTCTGTGCAGTACATTTTGTGCTGTACTTGGCTGATGCAAGCCAATTTATAGACTGCTAAGTACTAATCCCCAAAAGGGAGGCAGTCTTACTGCCTTTCTCCTCTGAAGCAACCTTTTACTTTTCTTCCTTTGTTTCGACCCCTTTTGTAAGACCTATCTGAACACTTCACTGTTCTCTTGGACCCCAGTGTACGCCAACATTACTTAGCTGGCAGTCATAAAATGCAATATGGGCTGATCCAAAGATCAGTGAATCAGTGGAAGAAAGACTACTGAACTGAGGTTCAGGGGAATAAGGTGAAAAGGTGGGTAGCACAATCTGTAAAGAAGGTCTATTTTAGGTTTCTGAGTCTCCAAAATATGTGTCAGTGCTAAGAGAAACAGAAAAAGAAAGGACTTGATTTTTGCTTTACTCATTTGCCAGTTATATTCAGTGTTTGACAGGCATATAGATATATATATAAAACATAATAGATGAACCTATCTGATATACCAAAACCAGGCTCTTAACATTAATAGTAACAAAGTAGAAATTATAATAGAATGACCATCAGGGAGAAAATGAAAACTGGCAAGATGCTTTCAGAAAGGCATACACAGCCTTGCAGATTCTTTTTTAAAATACAGCCTTGTATCTCTCAGATTGGAAAAGATGTTTCCTAAATGCTTAAGTTTTAAGGTCAGCAGAATAGACTATTATTACCATCTAGTCACCTCTGCCTCCTTTATTGCACAAGCCACAGAATTTCACCAAGTAACTCCTATATCATGACAGAACTCATTGATCTAAGGCTTATGCTGCATTTAACAAAACAAAACCAAAAAGTTATTTCTGGTGCATTGTTCTTGGAATAACTTTTTTCAGTTCCACTATTCATAACACTGTCCTGGGTTCAGCTGTAACAGTTATTTTTTTCCTTCCTAGTAGCTGGTACAGTGCTGTGTTTCAGCTTTATTCTGAGAACAATGCTGATAACACACCAATGTTTTAGTTGTTGCTAAGTAGTTGCTTACCCTGATCAAGGACTTTCCAGTTTCTCATGCTCTGCCATGAGGAGGGCACAGGAAGCCATGAGGAAGCAGAGTCAAAAGAAAGCAATGGGGAAGAAGAGTCAGGACCCCCACCCAAAACTAGCCAAAGGGGCATCCATACCACAGCACATCATGCCCAGTATATAAACTGAGGGGAGTCACCCGGAAAGCCCAGATAACTGCTTGGGTCGGGATGGATATCAGTCAGCAGGCAGTGAGCAATTGTATTGTGCATCACTTGTGTTTATTGTTTTTTTTCCTTTCCCTTTTTAGTTTTGTATTCTTTCTTCTCGTTATTTCCCTTATCATTAGTAGTAGTAGTTTTGTATTATACTTTAGTTATTAAACTGTTCTTATCTCAATGCATGGGGTTTACATACTTTCAATTCTCTTCCCCATCCCGCCCAGAAAGGCAGGGGGAAGGAGTGAGGAGCTGCATGGTTCTGAGTTACCAGCTGGGCTTAAACCACGACAAACACCAACAGGTAGACTCTTTTCCAATAAATGCCTCAGAGAACCTACAGAGACTCTACCTACCAGCAGTCGAATTGCTCATGGAGACCTGTTTTTTAAGTTTATTTTACGTAGCCTATGACAGCCTGGAACAGTAACCTCAATCTATTCTGACTGCCACCAAGGCTCTTCAGACTTGTAGTGTTTGTACCACAAACACCTTTATGCGGGAAGAGAGAAAGACCTCTTGAGATAATGAAATGAAATTACCAACCTGAGCAGAATGAGTGCTCCAGGCAATAATTGTCCAGCTTGCTGAGGACCAGATCTGACATTCCCAAGGCATGCCCTGCTTTTGGCATTCCTGACTCAGTGCAATTTCTTCATGATCTAGCTAGAACCAAAGCATTGTCACTTTTGTGGCTCTTTTCATCCTAGTTCTCATCATCCCAAACTCAGCTGTCAAGTGCATAGTGGCTTGCCCCATCACAGCTGCTATTGCCATGCCTTGGCTGGCTGAAATCAGCCTCTCTGCTGCAGGTTATATTATGCACTGTGGCATTTTGCCAGCTGCAACATCTAGCAGGGTGTCTTTGAAAAAGCTCATGCACGGTTGGAACCCTAGATATCAGGATCTGAAAGTACGCACCTCAGAAGGCTAAGTTAAAAGTCCCAATATGTTAAGCTTCCAGATAACTGCAGCTCTTTCCAGCTGCTGGCAAGGTATGCAAATTCACAAGATATGAATCTCTCCCAAGTCCTGGGCCATACTCTAGTTTCATCAATTTCAGGAGGAAAGGGGATGGAGAGACACCTAGCCAGCCCTTGCTGTGGCACATCCCCTTTCCCTCTGCTTGTATCACACTTGTGCTTTTTCACTTTGTCCCTTCACTCTCTTCAGAAACTATGAGCAGCAGCTAAACCAATACTGTTTTAAAACATACTAGAGAATCTGTCAAATGTAGCTCTTTCATAGCAACTTTCCTTCTGATGGCTGTCTCTTTCCTGAAGGATATTTTAGGATTTTTCAGATATTCAGGGGAGGAAGAGTATGTTTTGTTTGTTTGGGGTTTTTTAAGGCATTTCTTGAAATCTTGCTAGACAGGCACTTCCGAATTCAGTATTAATAATCACTTGGGGAAAACCTCAGCTAATCAGTCATATGTTATAAATGAAGCTGGTGCCCTGCTGTTTGCATGTTTCATGCCTGTAGAGGGTAGCAAGATTAACTGTACATTAGGGATTTTTAAAGTGTGTACATGAGTTATAGGCAAGAAAACAAGGTACAATAGCGAAAGGTAATGCAAGGCAGGCATTAAAATCTAATTAAAATAAATCAGTATATTTCACTCTTGATGGGCATTGGTTCTGTTTCCTTTCCTGTAAACTGGGTATTGGGGTGTCAGACTCTAAAAGGTAACTCATTGGATTTGAGCTGCTTTTTCAGAGAAATAATCAACCAGCTAATTTCATCATGTCTGTGTCCCTACAGAGTTGTCAGGGAAACACATATTTCCAAGGGCAAGAGAGCCAGTTCCTTCCACAGAGGTTCTGCATTTACCAGACCTATGAACTAATCATGTCTGAGCACTGTTGAGGTTTTTTTCCTCATCTTTCATTGAGCTCCTGTCTATTTGCTCTTGAGTACAAGGCACCCACATGTCATCCAGCAGGAGCCTGATAAGCAGCATTATGCACATCAGGGAGCATTGGAGTTTGAGGAGACCATCAGGTTCCTGGTAGAGAGCAGCACTCTGTGTCCTTCATAAGCACCCCAATGAGGAAAGGAATACCATCCCCTCAAGTCTCCTGTCCATGAGGAACTGTTGTGTCTGTCAGCAACATAATGGTCAGTAAAAGGTGCAGATGGCATTCGAGAAATCACAGACATTGAACCACAGAAAGCAGCTCAGCTCTCAGCTTCCTTAGCACCAAATTCTTCTCCTGTCTTATGCCATACAGTGAAAAATAAAAATATATGTTCTGAAAGCCAACCCTGAAGACTATGGCAGAAAACAGATTTATTATCAGCAGACCCCTGACAACACAGGGTCTAAGAAGGCTCAGTTTTGTTGTAATCCATTTTAGCCTACCAAGGATCATCCCCTGCCACTGCAGTCTATAGGCCTATTGTGCTGTAGAAAGTAATGTTAAAATGAAAGAAAATAGTAAAGACAATAGAGCCTTGTACACGTGAATATTGTACTAATTGAGAAAAAAGAAAGGCAAGGGGGTGGGAGAGAAGCCAAAGAAAAAAAAAGAAAAGGCTAAATTTTCTCTAACTTAGCCTTTTTCTTTACACTGAATTCAGGGAAATTAATTCCTTTACATACTGATAAAATATTTCTACAAACTCTATGAAAGCTGACAACAGAAACTTTGGAAATATCTCCCACTTCTACGGCAACAAACCCCTAAACTGGAATAAGAAGTCCAGAGGTGGGATATTTTAAGATCTGTGTAAGAGAAAGTCTCAAAAGTCAGAATTATGGATGCGTGTATGAAAAGGGAATATTTAGGTAGTGGGTTATTTCAAAATTTAACAAAACACAGAAGTATTGTGAGGTTAATTAGCAGTTTAGATGAAAGGAAATAAATCAAGGAGCAATTGTACATAATGACAGAGAAACAAAACCTTCTTACTTTACTCAAGTTCATCATCAAGATGAAGGAAACTCTGTATGAACAAAACCATAATGATTTGAACTAAGATTGTAGCCCAACTATCCTCCCACTGATGGAAGCAAGTTGAGATTGGACATGAGTAATTCAAGTAAGCAATGCTACAAAACAGAAAAAGAGTGTATCTGTGTGCAAAATCATGGCCTGAAATTCAGTTTTACAAAAAGAAGCCAAATATTAATGGACAAGTAACAAGATATGACAATCTGAAATACATGTAAAAGAGTTGTTAGAAGGAAAAAACCCTACAGGCAATTTATATTTCAAGTGGCTACCCGAATCATGAAGTGGAGAACATTAAGCATAAGGAAAAATGAGGGAAAACAAACTGGGACAAAATACTGGATAAGTAATACAACACTCACAAAACCTGAAAGAGGAAATTGGAAAGGGAGAAATGCATGGTTATATTTCGAAAAGCAGAGACATGCTTAAGATGTACAGCAAAGGTGGAGGAGTAGCTAGACAATAGTAATCATAAGCAATTTACGTTTGTAAGTAGGATGGTGGACATACATAGCTGGACATAAAGAGACTACAGCTAATCAGAATAAATATTGAAAAACACAGAGGGAAGTGGATGGAATAGAGTCTTAGAGTGGGAAAGTACAAGGGGAAATTGAGAATGCAAAAGAATTAATATATGCCCAGTTGCTCTGAGGATCTATCAACAATGAATGAACTTTTAGAGAAAACCAGATTGATGAGCAAGTAGTATGAAAAGTAAGTGAGAAAAAAAAAGGATTGAAGAAGGATTATAGAATTAAGTTTGCAAACAAGACTCAAGGAAGAAATAAGAAGACAAAAATGAAAGTTAAACTGCACAAGAGGTTAAAACAGACAACAAAAGATTTTTAGAAATTGAAGAAGGAACCACTAAAGCTAACTGTAAGTGTTTATCCAGTCTAGCTTCTCTTTGTCATTAACAGATGTTGAAATCAATGAGATCAATGGGTTCAGGTGAAGCACTTGAGTCACTTATTCTCTAATAACAGATGAAAGCTGTTTTAAACTGTGGACTAGATGACTGGCATGATGCCTGAAAGCAATAGCACAAGAAGAAATAAAATGCTTTCTTTACAGTGTGTTTATTTTGTGTATTTGTCAGTACTTGAAAATTATCCACATCACTGGTTTGCTGACAGCTTGCCCCCTTTCTTCATCTCTGCAAAATAGAAGTGTATGCCAGTAAAAGCAGTACCAGAACTGGAAGTGGAAAGGTAGCAGAAAAGGTGCATAATACAGAAAAGTGTAAATAATTTATGTTAAGAAAAGTTAGTCATGCTGCAGAGGTTACCTTCAAAGATAAGCTCTGCAAAAGAATCCAATGACATAATGTGACTTCATGTGGTGTAGGAATGTCATATCCCAGTAAGTCAAGAGTTGCAGCCCTGAAATACTAGGTCTTCTGATTAGTCAAAAGTAAGATAGTAAATATCACCAAAATGCTGCTAAAGTCAGAAAACAACTGAATTGTCTCGGAAGGAACTACACTTGTACTCTACTTCTAACAGACTGTTTGTGCCTACTTATGATAAATTGGATAAAATTTGCACACACCACTAAGTCCTTTAGGAAAGAAGATAGCCCCTATCCTGCTTGAAGGATTTTGACTCCTCTTCTTGTTCTCAGCCACCTAATAATGACTCATTTTTATCTTAATGATGGCAGGAAATGTTCAGTTCTTGAGTTTGCAAGAACAAAAACCATCTCAGCTTTTTGATCCTGTGGTTGTTTACTTTAAAAGCTGAGTTTAATAGGTTCTGAGTTTTGTTCATATATATATGGATAGGACATAGTAAGATATTCAAACAGTGATTTGGAAGTGAAACCTTCATGTAGAAAGGTTGAGAGGTACACAGCTTGAGAAAAGACAACATCCATAAAATTTTGACCAGATCTAGGGTGCAAAAAGAAAAAAAAAATTAAAGTCATACCACACAGCTTAATAGAATTTAAAATATTCTATAGCCCACAAAGCAGGGAATCAAATATAAAATGAAGAAAATAGATCCATCGCTAGGCAAGTAATAGAGAATAAGATCATATTTGGAATAATGGGCATCATTCTAGTCACCTTATTACGGAAGCGCTGAAACCTCATTGGCTGACATCTGATACAAGGTGGTTTTGGATGTCGTCCTGTTTCTTCCATTATTAATTTTGTGCTCAAGGGCAAATGCCAGCAGTGCTCATTTTAGTTTTTACCTCCTGCTGCAACTTCAACTGTCAGAGAGACAGCAGGAGTCAAAAATGAAAGGAGCCACCTTACAGAAATGCTGCGCCACTATGTCATTTTTAAACTGACAGCTTTTTACAGTCCAATTTCTCAGGGAAAGAAAAAAAAGACTTTCATTTTCACCTCCCACTGCTGCTTTGACAGAGAAAGACATTTACCCAGGTTTGAATGCTGGTGGGAGGCAAAAATGTAAAGCTGCGTCAGAGTGTTTGTAAGTGGGCTTTGACTACCCCGTAGAAAGATAAGCTGATTTGGGACAAGTTGAACTCTAACCTTTGCTTACCAGGTGGCAAAAGAGAAAAATGTGTGCACCTGCCCTTAATGCAATAGATGGTGACTACTTCATACATGAGTATAGAGAAGCCAGATACACCTAAGGATTTCAGTTCATCTGGAGACATAAAATTGGCTGGTTTAATAGTTCTTGGCCTTCAAGAAATTGGCAACTGAGAAGATTCTTCAATAAGAATAACCATTGAGGAAGGCAGGGATGTCTAAAAGAAGGAATTCAGGAAAAAGATAGAATGCTCCCTTTATCAGTAGTACATAGTAAAGAAAATCCCTTCCAGTTAAGGGACTCAGAGAAACAAGCTAAGAAAAAACTGAATGATGAAGAACTACACATAGTAATTTTTCTACAGTTATTAACATAATAGGTACTAAAGCAAAATATTTCTGATGGTGAAAGCAAAGTAATATAGAATAAAGATATCAAATTACATCTATGAGAAATACATCTAGCATCTTAATCTATCTAGCTTCTATGACATGTATAGTATTTAAAAAACTCAGAATCCAATATAATAATAAAATCTAGCAATAGAACATAAAAGTGGAAATAGCCCCTACTCGCTGCTGGATTCTGTTTCTCATTTTCAAAGTATCTGTTACATACTCTTGTGAGCTCAGAGTTAAAATTAATTGCAAGTGACAGTCTTACTCAAGCTAAAGAAATTAATCTGCTATCATTTAAAACTGTCTATTGTTAATCTTGTATTCCTTGTTTTGGGTCTCTGCTTCTGACAATGTCCATGACCTTGTCAGGCTTAGAAGGATGTACTTGACTAGAACACGCAAAATGTTTGGCTCTCAAGGACAAGAACACAGAGTGTCTCCAAATGCATTGTTTAGTAAGACTGACTATCTAGAATAGCAACAAAGCTGTGGTATCTGGAAAACATGGATGCTTTCTGAGAAAAACATCATATATACATATATATATATGGTATACATTTACATATACATTTATGCATACACATATGTATTCAAAAATATAAAACTGTACATTAACATAAAAGCTGTACCTGAGGATTTCTAACGGAAGTTTGGAAATCCAAGCCTTGTAATGAAAACACATTATTGACGGTAATGATGTCTCAATTTATAATTAATGCCATGGGTCTGGCTCCACATCCCTTTTTCAAGAACTTGGGATAGCAAAACATTCTGAATTCCATGTCTTTTAGACATTATAGTTTTACGCATTTTATTTTCTGGTTTTTATTAGGATAATTTTGAAATCCTATTTAGTTCATCTAAGCTCATTAATAAAACCTTCTCATTATTATCTTGAATCATAAAATGGTTTGGGTTGGAAGGGACTTTAAAGATCACGTAGTTCCAACCCCCCTGCCATGGGCAGGGACACCTTCCACTAGACCAGGTTGCTCAAAGCCCCATCCAGCCTGGCCTTGAACACTGCCAGGGATAGTGCAGCCACAGCTTCTCTGGGCAACCTGGGTAAGAAATCATAATTTCTTACCTTCTGATAATTTCACATGAAGAAAATTACTTTCAAGTCCCCCCTGCTATTTTCCAAGATACTCAGCTGCTATGAAGAAACCACAGTCCTCTTTTCCCTGTTTCATTTTCACAGAACACAATACCTGATCCACAATATTCTTTTAAAACAAGTGGGCTTGCACACACAGATACTCTCCTATACAGTTGATTCTGTGATAAAAGGTAGTGAAACAATTCTTAGTAAAATTGTCTTGAGAGTTTCTAGACCTTATAGTTATAAAAGAAAGCATGAAAACATAAATTGGGCAAAAAATGATGCAAATTATGTCTGAATAAACGCCCTTATAATATGAAATATTATCAGTTGTATTTCTGAAGGGTCTGCTGATGGAAACATCAAGATAATAGTAAAATGAAACAAAAACAATGAAAAAGGTAAAACATTGTTAAACACATAAAATAAGCAGCATTTTAGTGGCTGAACCAGAGCTTCTGAACTGATTGCATAATCACTTCCCAATTAATATTATTATTATCATTATGATTATTATTATTATTTATTCTGAGTTGCAATGTAAGGTTCAAAGTTCCTATCAGAGCAGTTTACAGATATTTTAGAGCAGAATACAAATCTAGTTTCACTGGATGAATCCAGCAAGAGGTAAACAAAGCAGCACAGAGACTTTATAGTCCATCATATTTGAAATACCCACACAGTCTGCTGAGAGTATAATTTTATGTAGGTGGACCTTGTTTTGTAGTGGCTAAAGAGGGTGCAATTGTCTGCTTTTCCTCTTTTCCTGGTTAGCCAGTCCTACAGAGAAATAGAAAGGCAGGTAGGTGGAGTGGACTAGAGGAGGCTTTCAGGAAATGGGGATGGAAGAAGTGTTCAGCATAAATTGAACAATTGTCTCAGATATGTGAATCTCCGAAATGGAGTAAAAGAGCTGATATGTTCAGAGGTAGTTGTGTGAAATAATAGAGATTGGTTTCTTCTAAGTAATAACCTTAGGGAAGAGAAGGTTTTTACCACTGATAGCAAAAGCAAGGCAGGTTGCAGAGAAATTATATAAAGAAGGGGTTTCAGTTTGGGTTTTTCTTTTCCTCTCATGTGCTTAATCCGAACTTCTCTCAGTTTCTATCTGAATCCAGTATAGCTTACTAAGTCTCACTGCCTTCCCCACTTACTGTACGATTGGGTTGTTTATCTATCACCTTTTAGTGGTACATTTGTTCCTGAGTCAGTTTTGAACATCAGCTTTGGAAAGGGACATATCTGTGAAAGTATCTGCATACCTGATGGTTCCAAGCAGGGCCCAGTGGAATTTCACTTGTTTCCCATGAAAAGCACTAAATCAACCAAGCACTAAAGGAAATCAACAAGCACTAAATGAATCAGGTGATTCTGAAAAAATTCTGCTATGTATCCTTTTAGGTTTAGAGTTTTAAAACCTCTGTTTCTTAACCAGGCTGGTAAAGCCAGAGGCCAAGTCAAACTGAGTATATGCTGGCTGTGTACTGTGAGTTAAGGGGTGGGGGGAGGGAGAGAGAGGGAGAAGATAAAGGGAAAAAAAAACTGAGAAAAAAACCCTGAAACAATATTGGGTTTTGACTTTGCATAGACACCTCCTGATAAGAATTTCAATACAACATATATGAGGTCCAAATTCCTCTCTTATTTGCACTGATAGCTAGAGGAAATGCTTTGACTGACAGGAAGTCAGTTCATGTTCTGATATACAGCTTTTCATTACTACAGTGTTATATAGGTTCAGCATGAATCCCCAAGAGCAAATCCCTAGTGTATCTTAGCACATTGTTCTTTTCACTCCTGATGGCTGAAACCCTAATTGAAATCTTATGTTTATTTATTTATTTTCTAAATCTGTCTCTCACTCAAACCTCAAGTGATTTCATTATGATTTCTATTTTTAATGACTACTTGACCAGCTCTGGGTGTCACCTTGTCCACACTAATGCAAATACCCTGATGAGTTCTATGGGACCAATTCTATAAGACCAAAGACTCACTTTGGTGTGTTTGCAGGACTGGACTTGTGGGCAGTAAATTATTCAGGTTCAAAAATTAAAATACTGATTTTTAACTGGAAGATTGGTTGGATGATATAACTGCAAGGAGCTACATTTATTTCTAGCACAAATCCCATGATGAAATGGATGAGCAATGAAAGTCATCAGGATATGGCAGGGATATTGTTAGAGGTGAATCAACAGCTACAGAGCTCACTTGACAAGGGAATTGCAGTGAGCCAGCAAGAGAAAGGTGCTGTTGTACTGCAGGAAAGCAGATGCTAGGGTGCCCAGCAAAGCATAATAATGAGAGCTCTTTCTATCAATCCAAAAAACAACCAAACCAACAATAACAACAACAAAACAGTAATTACACTCCCTATTTTTACCAAATGGGTTTTTCCCAGCCAATCCACCCAGGCATCCCTGGAGTGCTAACCATTTAGAAATGTGTTAGGAAGAACCATAGCTGAAAAGAATCCTACATTGCCATTTCTACAAGTGGAAGAAAGCTCCTGATGTAGACGATCCCCTCTGCATAATCAGAGAGAGAATGTTTGGGAATTTTTGCTATGGATTATTGAGTCACAGAAAATCCTCTGTCACCTCAAGGCTAAACAGCAGAGGGTCTGAATCCAAGTTGAATCTCATGATTGATTGTTAAGCAAAAAGAAAAAAAAGTACTTTAGTTGTATCATTATATTTCTGGCTTGCCCAGGAGTTGCAAAATAATAATAAAAAAGGCAGTGGTGGCTTCTTTTCTGGTGGAAAGAGAGAAAACAAGAGCTCATGAGAAAGTCTCTTCTCATACTACAGTCTTCTGTAACCAAAGGTTCAAAGGTTTGGATAAACCCTGACATTTTTACTTTCTCATAATCAGGAATTTTAAAAAAAGCTATCTTAATTTCATTTCACGACCACCCTGCTGCTATTATAATTAATACATATTATTATACTGATATTCTAAGGCATAGGCCTACTAGTTATTGAGCAAATTTGAGTATCTCACAGGAAAAGATCACACTGTTGTATATGTTATTGAGTTACTGGAATCTGTTTGAAACGGCAGAAACAGGGAATGTTGAAACAATAATAATGAAGGTCTTAAATTAATACAGAGCCTTTTTATTCCAGATTATCGCAGCTACAAGTTTCTTCAGATGTATGTACACATGCATATAAACAGATACAAGCACACATATAAATGTTTTTGGGTACAGAAGCTATTAAACAGAGCACAAAATTTCTAACACAGGAAGAGAGTCACATTGTGGTATTGTGAGGATGACAAACTGCATAAGATTTAAATCATAATATTTTTAACTTTGAAAAATAAGACAATAAAATTCTTTAAAAGTGTGTCTCAATTCACTAACCTCTGTTTAGAAAGCCTTGCCCAACAGATAGAGGAAGGAGCCCAGACATAGAGTAGTTAATTTCACTTCTCTGGTAATACAGTTAATTCCTGATTCTGCCAGGGTAACACACAATGAAGCAGTAAAACTGGGCTGCAATTAGCATTTTTAGATGCAATTTAGCATTTAAAGGAAAAATCCTACTACAGTTTATGGAAAAATCACACTGTTGTCACGTTGATGAGGAGCTTGTTCATCTTTTTCCGAAAGCCTAGAATGTCCCCAAAATGCTGAATGTCTTCTAAAACAATCTTGATCTTAAAATAGGCATTTTTATTATATTGGAAAGAACCTTGGCAGCACCTATCTGTATTTAAAAGGATTTTAATTACACCGAGCAGCCAACATCTATACACTTTGATTTCAACAATTCACTTGCTAATAATTACTGTTTTAAAACCTCAGTAATAACGTAAAATGCAGTATTTTTGTATCAAATGCACTATTTAACTTGTGCAGTTGCTTTCACTCAGATCTGTAAAGATAAGACAGGAAGTAAATTGCGGCCAAGTTCAGTTTCTATCTATCACTACCTAAAAACCACAGAAAAAGAAAGGTAACATTGTCAGTGTTTTTTGACTTTAACTCGGCTGGGAGGCATCAGTGGTAAGTTTCAACTGCTGAGATGCATTTGATGAAAATCTTAAAAGCAATTGAGTAGTCTAAACTGTTGACTTTTATGAATTTGTATTGCGAATTACTCTTTGAAGGCTCTTTACCTGGGAGGCTTTGAACTGCCATTGTTGTGCTAAGCTTCCTGTATAAGGAGATAACAAAAATTAACTTTTCAAAGATTCAGTGGTCTGGAAACTGGGAAGTTATTTAAAAGGTTTAGTTCCCACAGTACAGCAACACCCCGAACCCTTAATTATTGGACACAATCTTTAATGCTTATCATCCAAATAAGAACAGGTCTATTCATTATTTTTTTAAACAGATAATCTGAGCTCATTCATTTGTGGATTAGTTGGACATTAGTTTTCACAGAATTTTATGGATGATTTGATACTACCTTTGAAAGGTAGTGGGGCATTGCTGTATTTACTTCACTTTCTTTTTATTCTTGTAGATTTTCTCACACAGTCATTAGAAGCACAAAAGTAGCTTCACGGCGAGTTTATCCCTTTCATTTTGTAAGGCATTCCTTAATGGTGAGATATATTTTTTTATTTCTAAACATAAAGGGCCAGATCCTGCATTAATGAGTGCGTTTAGCTCCCTTTGAAGCTAACAGGCAGTAAGTTTCTTTAGCATACTGCAGAAGATACCCAGTGGGATGCAAATCTGGGCTTAGAGTGATTTACAAAGACAGTATGTGTTTCAAGTCCTATTCAAACCATATTGCTGCACAAGTAATATATTTCAACATGACTGAAAGACAAATCAGGCATTAACCTTGTTTCCTGTGGCATATGAAACCATAGATTTAATAAACTCAGAAGACATATTATTTACTGCAGCAAGATGGCCTCTTCAGTGTTAGCTTGTTCAATCTACCTGGTAAGAAACTATATTAATTACAGCAAGGAGATGTTGGGGATAAACCTCGGTACTATCACAAGCTTGACTGAACACAATTGCTTTTAACATCTGAAATACAAATGTTTGAGATTTCTCCTTTGCTTCAGCATCCAGTACTAACTCTGGAAAAAGTATGTACCTTTTCTGGCTGTTTGTTGATATATTTAGGACTTTTGGTATACAGGTTTTCATAAGAATCTTTAATTGTCAGTTGGTCATAGTAGAGAGCATGTAGATTGCAAATAGCTATCTACCAACTCAGACAGCTAGCAGAGAAGCCAAACTATGCATGCAACTTTTTGCTATGAAACATTAATATGATACAAAGATAGGGTTGTGTCAGAAAAAAAATCATAAAATGAAACCCAAAAAAGGATTTTTGCAAGGCACTTGTTTTAAAAAAATTTGCTACCAAAAATGGACTCCAGCTTTTTTGAGACAAAGCGACAGTTTGAGGCTACACAAGGGATTCTAGGGGAAAAAAAATTACAATAAAAAAAAATTACTGAGAATTATTTTCTTTATGGACACTTTGAAGTCTGCTAATGTGAAGGAAATGTTTTGGTTAGTCAGAGCCTACTTGCATTATGGAGAAGCCTTAATGCTCAGAAGCCAAAATGCAAACCTGTTCTCAGGTCACTAACAGAGTAAGCAAAGCAGAGCTGAAATCTGATAAATCTAATATCAGAAGAACAGTTCCAGTTAACGTCCAATTTGAGTAGGACAACACTTGTAAACTCTAATTTGACTAATCTACAGAGGCAACGCAGTCTAACATACACCAAGGACAGACGCCCACAAAACAGAGGGAAACGAGTGGAAATCCTTTTCTATCTAATTAGACAGGACCTAATGCCAGATGGCCTTGCCCTTTAAACAACACTTCTAACACACATGCATAGTCTGGGAGGTAAGGCATGTAAAGAATGTAGCTTTACTATGTTGCTGATGAGGGGAAATAAGGTCATCTGAGTTTCCCCTTCCTTTTCCCATCCCCTATGTCCCCCTCAGCCTGTAAATCTACTGCCTTATACTTTGCCTTTCAGAAAAGGTATGTGCTTGGAATGGTTAACAAAAAACATAGGAAATGCAACCCAATATATGGCTATTCCAACTACTGTCTTACATTGTAAATAAGTAAGGGAAAGTAGTGTGAAGGATATTTAGCAGACAAGTTAGGTTTTATCATAACCTTAAACTAAAAAGCAAAAATTCAATTCATGATTCTGACAAGCTGGCTCAGCATGATTGCCAGATGTCTGCACACCTTAACTCCTGGGCTCCCAGAATCTCCCTGACATGGGGTATATTTGTATTCACCACAGCATTACACTAAGCAAAGCAAACTAGCAGGAGAACAGACTAAACTATAGACAGTCTAAAATCCATTCAAAGTCTGCACACCAACCAAACAGAAATATATTAAGGCAATGCCACAAAAGTAAAAGAAGTAAGAAGCAGTTTTTTCCTGCTTCTCCACACAGCTGCAAAACACTGACTGGCAGGGATCAGTATCAATTCACTGGATGAAATGTTGGATTCACCAAGCCCAGGAAGATGAAAATGACAATAATAAGAGCGAAAATATGCTTCAAAAAACTACTGGAGCACTATTGTTCTTTTCTGTTGAAGACAATTGCCCTTTGTTCATCAAATGTCAATCTAACTTGCTACAGCTTTCATAATAAGGACTCATGAGTAGGTGTAAATGAAAGAAGAGTCTCTGTTATTTAAATTGAAATCCTCTTGCAATTCTGTGGTATGTAAATTACAGATTATGTTATACACTGATAGAGATGATATAAATAGATCTGGCAGAATCTAAGGGGACCTTTAGAATTGTTCTAAGTAACATGTGCCACATCTGAATTTGGCCTTGAATACAGACACAAAGGCAAATTAACTGCTGGAGAAACTTCTAATATGTCTATAGGCAGTCCACAAGTGAACAGACACAGAAAGGAAGGTGACACATCCTCCCTCACATTCGGGGTCAAATAAGAATATCAGTAAAGAAAGACATTACACTTTATGTGGAAAAGAAAGTTTCACCAAACTGCTAAAGATCCAACAGCAAGACCTAACACCTTGTGAAATCCAACCCTGCTTAGTACCACCGGAGATGTAAAGCACAAGAATTCATGAAGGTAACATGACACAAAAAACCTTTCAGACTATAAAAGTGCTAAGGATTTCTTTTATCACAAAAACTTCCACAGAAGTATAAGCTTGTTAGGCTTTGGGGACATAATGTATGGCCTAGTGTTTCAAGACAATCTTATTTCTTAACTGACAAACCAAGCACTTTACACTTTGAAGCTGCAAACTTTAGCAGGTCTGCTAATAACAGCATATTGAACTTGTGCAAAAGTTTAATACTCCAGCCTTTCTTCACCTACTGTAGATGATATACACTATGCTGGAGGATAACATTTCTTAGATTGTCACAAACATCAAAACTGCAACTGACAAGAAGAAACTAGAGTGGGCTAAATAAAAATGGTATGTATCATCCTGGCTTTGAAAGGAATATTACATAGGCATGTAATAGAATACTTGTACAGAAAGCTGAATACTAGAAAATAACAGAAAAGTAATATACAGTATCCTGGCTGTGAGCAAGTATGACAGAATGATAAAGCACTTAGGGACCAATCCATGAGGTTATTTAGGTGTCAAGCTGCCTATATTCATTTGTTTCAATGGAAAGTAAGAAACTAAATAAGATTTAAGCAACTAGAAGCCAGTGTGAATACAGGACCTTTTCTTTTTTCTCTTTGCTTTTTTCTTTTCTTTTCTTTTCTTTTCTTTTCTTTTCTTTTCTTTTCTTTTCTTTTCTTTTCTTTTCTTCTCTTTTCTTCTCTTTTCTTCTCTTTTCTTCTCTTTTCTTCTCTTTTCTTTTTTCTTCTCTTTTCTTCTCTTCTCTTTTCTCTTCTCTTTTCTTCTCTTCTCTTTTCTTCTCTTTTCTCTTTTCTCTTTTTTCTTTTCTTTCCCTTTTTCTTTTTTCTTCCTTTTTCTTTTCCTTTTCTTTTTTCTTTTCTTTTTTAATGGCGTTTAAATGTGCAGATGATGTTTTCCACTAATCATGCTTAGCAGTAGAAGCATAATGTTTCAAAACAGAGGCTCAGAATTAAAGATGCAAATATATACATAGAATGAGCAGCATATAATGGTCAAAAAAGAGGACAGGGAGAGCAAAGAAAATGAAACTATAGAAGCCAATAAATCTGTGTAATAATTTTCAAAACAAAATTATTTTTATAAGCTGTTTTAGATAAAAAGGTCTTGTTTGCACAGCAAATTCTGTAGGCATTTGTGTGAAGCACAAATCAATATAAACAAATTGGTTTGTATCCTATTCCAAAATATGGAAGGAAGGAAGAGCACAGCTGCATAACTAAAGATGTCTTTTCTATCTTATCTGTGGTACACAAAAACAGTAGGTAAGGTAGGAGCACCCTTCTGACAGAGAGCAAGACTTGTATTAGAAACACTTGTTATCTTGTTAAATGTCTTTATTCAAATATCTTCTCATAACTTTTATAAAATCAGAAATGCCAACCCTACTGCTGGCATTTGAAATGTCCTCTAGTAAAGTACAAGGATGATTCAAATCTGAAATAGTTTCTTAAAAAAAAAAAAAAAAAAAGGAAGCCTTAGAATGTTGTATTAAATATATCCTGACAAAACCAGAGATGATAGTGACAGAAAGATAAGTTAAGCAACCCACCACAGTCTTGACCTCAAGTCAATGACAAGACTGACACTCCAAATCTGTTCTAGCAAAGCGCATTCCATAGCTGTGTGAAGAAGCTATGGGACACAGTGATTTATAATTCTTGCTCTGAACAAATGAAAGCCCAACATTTTTACACTTGAGTAAAATAAGGTCTGGGCAATAGGGAACCAAAACCTCATTTGGATACATGTGGTGTTTTAAAACACATCACCAGGATCTTCAAATTGATCCAGTGCCTAATGGCAGGCAGCCATGAGATCTCAGTACAGAGACATATGATGACCAGTTATTGTGCATGCTTAAAATCTCAGTGGTTGCATTATTGTACAAATTCTTGTTTTGTGAAAGGAGGGCTGAGTGAGACCTGCAAGCAGGGAATTACAGTAATCCAGACGAGATGTCACAGAAGCATGAATTGACGTTTCAGTATCTTTATGCAACAATGCTTTCAAACTTGTTATATTTCTAGGCTGATAATAGGAGTTTTGTTCCCCCTGAATGCACATGATCCCCAAAGAAAAGCCCTCAATTAAAGTTTACCTCTACATTTTGCACAGATGAAGACCAAGCAGTATTTATGTGTGGTACAGTGAAGGAACAAATCTTCAGACACAGCCTTAACAGCATTATTAAGCACAGTGGTCTCATCTTTTTCATGTTTAAAGCAATTTTGGGGCAGTCAGAACTATACTTCATAAGAAACGGGGATCAGATGCTCCTATTGAGTCTGTAGCAAAATAATGTAAGCCTTCTTTCCAAAAGCTGTGCAAGCTTTTCACTTCTTCTCTTCTCATCTTCCCATGGATCTTATTATCCTCTTTTGTCTACGACATTTAATCAGAGACACAGCAGTTTAAACTGCTATATGACCTGAGAGATGACTTCTTTATCACCTCTGCACTTTCATAACATAAGTAAGTGATGGATAAATTATATAAGAAAGCCTAGACTGTGACCTGGACTAATAATTTCTGTGGGCTAAGTCCTGGCATTGGAAGTCTTGCACAGTGCTTGTTCAGGCAAAATCCACACAGGAGTGAGTAAGAACTTTATCAGAGTCAAGCCTGAATAAAAGCAGAGCAGAGACCTCAAGATTTGGTCCTTTCTGACCTTCTACTTAGAATTTCTTGCAAGCATATTGGGCACATTTTCAAAGCATTCAGAAGAGTGAAAGTCCTCTCTCTTATTTTATAAAACACTACAGTTCTGTACCTACATTATTGGGGTATTTTCTAATGACTTTCTGAATAAACCCAATATGTTACACAGTAGGTCTCAAAGTTTGCCAGTAAAATAATCAAAAACTTTAGCTTCACAAATTACTTAGGTTAGAAAAACCAGGGTTAATATTGAAATACTTCTAATGCATCTTGTCATTTTATAATGGGTGTGCTTTGCAAATAAGCTTGGTGGCGCTTACTGTACCAAAACCTCCCATATATTCAGAGCTACAGTCACCAGTCAACAGGCTTCACTGACAAAGCTAAAAATGAACAC
This sequence comes from Nestor notabilis, assembly GCF_000696875.1. Lineage (NCBI taxonomy): Eukaryota > Metazoa > Chordata > Aves > Psittaciformes > Psittacidae > Nestor > Nestor notabilis. Next base: position 18,220 of record NW_009924945.1, on the reverse strand, counting down.
ACACTTTTTATTTCTCTTCTTTTCATGAGAATATCCCAGGAGAAAGGGCTGAGAGTGTTCTTTTCAAGGAGATCCTCAGCCTCAGTGTCCAGGTGCAAAACCCATCAAGGTGAGTCATTGGGTGCAGCTCTCCAGATCACCTTTCAGGCAAAGGGAGGGTGCTGTGTAAGGGTGTGAGACACTATGGGATACAGGGAAGAACATTTTGGAAAGCAGCTTTACAGGAAAAAATTTGGATCCGGTGGGCAGCAAGCAGAACATAATGAGCAAAGCATGTAAGGGAGCAGAATGTGCCCTTGTAGCAAAGGTGGCTAACAGTACATGCAGAGATACAGCATTAAGAGTGTTGCTAGCGTGTCAAAGGTGATCCCTCCCCTCTAATCAAACTAAGAAGGCTACATCTGGAGTACTGTGTCCAGTTCTGGGCTCCCCAGTACAAGAAATACATGTACATACTGGTGACAGTCAAGTGAAGGGCCACAAAGATGATTAAGGGACTGAAGCATCTCTCCTGTGAAGAAAGTCTGAGAGAGCTGGGACTGTTCAGCCTGCAAAGAGAAGGTTCAGGGGGATCTCAATGGCATATTAAAACATTTGAAGGGAGGGTGTAAAAAGGAAAGAGCCAGGTCCTTGCCGGTGGTGCTCAGTGACAGGATGAGAGGCAATGGGCACAAACCGAGACACAGGAGGTTCCCTCTGAACAGCAAGAAAACACTTTTTCACTCTGAGGGTGATGGAGCACTGGCACAGGCTATGTGCAGAGGTTGTGGAGTGTCCATCTCTGAAGATATTCAAAAGCTGCCTCGACATGGTCCTGGGCTACCAGCTCTAAGTGGCCTTGCTTGAGCAAAGGGTCTGCACCAAAAGACCTCCAGAGGTCCCTCTCAATGAACCATTCTGTGATTCCATGAACAGGAGTGGGGCTGCAGCCCTGGGACTTTCTATGTCCAGGTCCTCGCAGCTGGGGAGCCTGAGACCCAGGAGCAGCTACTGGGCAGATTGAGCATGTGAGCCTCACTACTGGAGGGATCCACACTGCCCATAAGTCTGTCTGTGTATATAACGGACCTCTTCTCTGCTCAATCAGAGAGGGGAGCAGCATGAAGCCATTGGTGCTATGTTCTTGCGAGTGCTCTGTGTGTCTGTCTGTTCAGAGTGGCCAGCCATGTATATATGCAGGTATACGGTGTATCCAGGTGCTCTGTGTGCTTGTGCATGCTGGGAAGATGTTGTCAGACTCACTACTTGTTGGACCTTAGGCACTGCAGTAGTCTCACCTCCCTCAGGCTGTCAGATCCAGCACAATATATCTTCCTCTGACAGAGTTAAGATAAATTCAGAACTGTTAAGTTTGCAGCTTCCCTTTATCTTCTGCATCTTTGACTTAAGTCAGCTTTTTTATTTTTTTCCCCATTCTATTTCATCACTTCTCTAAAGTCATAAAGCTGGCAAACGTAACAACAGCTCTGCTCAGCTCAATAAATATAGATCTGAATGTATAAAAAGGCAAGTGGTAGTTATTGTTTGTTATTACCAGTTACGCACTTCATCAAGAGCTTCTGTTATCAATGCTTAAAAGCCCTGAGAATGCTGGCAGTACCCTCTGACCAGCTTCAATCCCCAGTATGTGAAACGTAAATACCATTGTTGTTACATTCTAGGAGTTCTGATCATTCTTAGAGGCATACATTATGTCTGTATCGATTGTATAGGGCACTATTTCTAACACTACCAGAAAACAGCTGTTTTCTTAGCAGCAGCTTGGAAAGTCAGCTTCATAGAAATCAACAAGGCATAGGATAGTTTTGCCTGCTAGTATTTTTGAATGCTCTTCCTCTGCTTAAAAGCTCTTCTGTCTGTCTCCTGAATGTCCAGGATTCAGCAATTATCCCCAAACCAAAACAGAAGGCTTTCCTTAAACATCTTAATAATTTAAAAATGAATTTATCTTTCCTTTTTACCTATAGGCTTTAAAAGCCTTTTGTTATATCGAAGTTGTATTTTCAAACTTTCCTCTCCAAACAGAAAGACAAAAATTTGTATTTTTGTTTAGCTGAAGGCTGAGATCTTGTCTTGATTACATGATTCACAAAGAGAAACAACAAATACTGCATTGTAATAGTGATGGGTGGTGTCATCATGTAGGCTTTAAATTAAGTAAATGTATATACACAACTTGTTGCAGAACCAGGGTCACAGTCACTACAGTTTCATGTCTCTACTTCATCCGTATACAGAAGGAATGCAGAGGAAGCTGAAAACAGACAGTAAACTTAGTAGCAGGCACACTAACCTTATAACTGAAAAGACGGGACTAAGTGGCAGGAGGAGGGAGAGAAGAACCAAAACGTTTAAATCAATTGGAGCAGATTTGAGAAATTTATGTTCTTCCTGTACAGTTTTGCATTTATGTTCCTCCAGTAAAAAAAGGTTTGCACTTCTGCTGGCCAATATAAAGCTCATAAAACCTTACTCTCCAAAAATCCAGTTAAAAACTTTCTAAATCCAATCTACAAAAGACTAATCCATGCATGTATCTAAAAGCTATGGGAAGAAATGCCTTGCTGAAAAAGAAAAAAGAAACTTGGATAAAGCCATATCAGGAAAGCCTTTCCTGTTCTTCAGTGCCATGTACTTATACCCAGGTCAATTGCTGAGACATAAAGGATTACTAATTAGTTCTTGTATAATTAAAGTTTATGGTCAAAGTAGGGCGGACTTCAAACAAATACATTTTAAGGATTCAGACTTAACTCAGGTAAATAATCCAGGCTGCTTCTTGGCTTTCCAAGTAAGCTAGTGGTTATGTGATTGAATTTTACATGGAAGTGAGCAAAATAACTACAAGCAACAGATGCATGATATTCTGGATTTGGTTTTGGCCACCTGTATGAATTATTTTACTGGGTGATTGTCAAGGAATCAATAGAGGCTAAATGAAATGTATTGTTCAAACTCAAGTAAAGCTCCACCACTGACTATGGATTCAGGAAGTCACGTGGATTTGTCACTATGATGTGTTGGTAGCCATAGTTACCTAATTACTGCATCTTGGGCTTTGGAAGAAGTCACCCTCTCAAAACAGTAAGGAACTCACAGGCATAACCAGAACTTGGCTGTGTTTGAAGGATCAAAGGAGAACATCTGGGATTGGTGGCACCAAAAGGATGAGTTATTTCACAACTTAGCAAAGTGGCTATTCAGTTACCTAACTTCGCAAAAGAACTAACTTTTAAGGTGTCCTAAAGTGAACTGCCTTCATTGTAATACTAAAGATCATGTCTACAGGTTAAAAAGACCCCAGCCAGGTGAAGATCCCTCCCCTGAGCATGTGTAGTAGCTAGAAATAGTGACACAGCAAATATTACAATTATAAGTAGATTGCAACCAATCACTGTAAGTGGGAGTGCACTACCTTGTCACTTTTGTGTATAAATGTAGCAGAAAAAGCCAGCATTGGTGTGCTTGATTTGTGGAACACTTCACTGAGCACCCAGGCCTGAATAAACACAGCATTTTCTCCTGGGTGTGTGGAACTGGTTTATTGCACACTGGGCACGAACCTGCTCTTCAGACAACACTGCTGATTCTTAAACGTTATGGCCAATGATCCAAAGTGCACAATCACTCACCTTAAAAGGGAGGGTTCTCAACCTTGAGGAGCTTCTCTGGCCGGTGTCCCGACCCAAGGGGAGAGTGCCCAACTGCAGGCCCATTCTGAGGAGGAAGACTGACTCAAAATGGCTGCCTGGTGGGGCTCCATTTTACCCTAGTCAAAGCTGACCTGTGGTCAGATGTGGTCAGATGTGGTCATGTAGCACCCCTGCGGCCTCAGAACCCAACTTGCCTGTGTCCCTGCTCACTGCCACAAGAGCTGTGCATGCAGGAAGCTCTCTGGGGCTTTTGTATGTGGTGGGGAGCTTTCTTGTGCTTTTGTCAGGTCTTTGTCTGGGCTCTTGTCATGGTAGGTGTACCTGCCACAGTGATACACAGAAGCTATTATCTAATCTCTATCACTGTTAAAACCAGCTATATAAAAACACTGCTTAACATTCTGGATGGAAATGCGGTTATAGCAATTGTGGCCCTGTAAATCGGCATTTTGTGACAACAGGTTCTTCCTTGTGTCACTGTGGTAGAAAAAGGAGAAATTTTATGATAAAATAATCAAATCATATAGAATATTAAAAGTGATTACATTTGAAAATCCATAGATTAATAGAGGGTTTATATATGGACATATATATATTTTAAGATGTTATAACCTTGCTGTTTTGTACCTCAGTAATCATATTTAGCAATAAAAACTAACATGACCATATATGGCAAAAAGAATCTAGGAAAGAATGTACTATGGGGCTGGATATAGGAGTGAGTGTACCATGGAGATCTACCCGGACAGCACTGGGGATTATCAGAAGCAACCAAGCAAAGATAAGAGAATGCTGCGTCCACATAACGATTGGAACCCCTCGAAAGAGAGAAAGGTGAAAGGACAGTGCAAGGAAGACTACTTTCTTCATCAGAGGAAGACTACTTACTTCATCGGAACGACCACCGAACGAGCACCAGAGGGGGCTGCGCAAGCGCAAGAGAGGCTGATGTGGTAACGGACTGATGAAGCAATTTTCCTAATGAATATGTATTAGGGGATGGAGTTACCTATATCGAATATGTATAAATTGTAAAACGTGCTGTGACAAGGTAGGAATCAGATTTGGGTGCGTACCCCTGATTCCTCGTGCGCTAATAAAGCACCTCATATAACCATTCCGGTGGTTATGTGTTTGTCCTGACGCTAACAGCTGGACTTGAGTGAAGCTGGAGAAGACAGTGTGGAATATGAACAAGATCCTGCAAGTAAAAAGCATATTTCACACATGTTGCAAGCAGTAGCGGATTTAAAGGTTGTCAGCCAGTGGGCATCTCAACAGAAAAACCTCTAGCAGGCTTGTGTGCAGACGAATGAATGTATCTGTGTTTACATGCATGTAACTCAAAGGGCTACTGGAGTAGCCCTTTAGGACACTCAGGAGTGTCCTAAAACTGTACGTTACAGTTTATCACATATAAATAGATAAAGTTGGAAATTTACCACCTATTTTAACAAGCTATCACGTTAGGAACTTCACTGGTCATCTCCCTTCTTTCAGAGCCTGTAGAAACTCGGGCAACACAAAAAGGCTATTCAGACTTGTAGCAAAGAGAGTTGTAAATGTCTTGCAGAGCTTTTATAGGTAAGTGGCCAGTTTTTTTTCCATTTTCCAGTATCTAATAAGTAAATATTCTTGGTCTATTTCTTTTACCCTCTTAATGAACAACCTATGTTGCTCTTAAACTTCTGTTGCATTGTGCTGCCATTGTGCTGGACATCCCTATGAAAACATCCATATTAAAATGGAATGACAAAGAAAGGTTTTAGCAGGGTTTATAATGTTCTGGTGGGCCAGACCCCACTGTCCCCAAGGTAAGAGCCACCTCTGGGTGCAAAAGATTTCTGATGTTTTTGGGATTTGTTGATTTTTAATATGGACAGCAAAAAGAAACATAAACTATAGTACAAATTCTCCTGAATTGCGAAATACATTTTAATAACAACTGTTTCTTAGCTGGTCCTTTAAAACCCACAAATCATAAGCATTGGAAACTCTGAGATGTAAGAGGCCTAGTCCAAAAATAATTAAATGTCCCAACTAATTATTTTCTACTTGACAATTACAGCAGGGGTACAACCTATCAAAGGAATGGAGGGATAATTGAGACAATTTGACAGGAAGTGCTCAGGACAAAAGAGTGCTGGGTCAGACAGACTAAACCATCAACATTATAAAGCATCACGGTAGCAAAACTTCCAAATATAAACATGGCCCATTGCCCTAAAGTAAAAAGTATGGACAGCTTAAAAGACAATAAATTAACCAGTCCAGTCACATAATGAAATTTGAAAAAGCAAAAGCCTGCCTAAAGAACTGGGCAGACAATTAGCCTGGTGTGAGGTCATTCTGAAAAACAGCAAAGATTGGATTCTGCTGACCCTAAAGTATTTCATTAATTCACAAGGCAAATGAGAAAAGAACATCACAGCTAACATAGTATCTGTATTTTAACATTCCACATTTCATGTCTATAAAAGGAAGATTTAATATTAAAGTGAAAATTTAATATTAATCATACAGGCAGCCTATCCATTGCATGCACAGGAAATCTTAAAAGGAGAATTGTAACTGATCCTGATGGTGGTCTCCACCTTTGCAGTATCTTCTGGCCCTGCATTATGCCACAGGTCTTCAGAAAAGCTGCCACTGGGCTGGTGTACCTCCTACCTCTAGCCCACACATCTGCGATTCCTCTGTGAACTTTCTAAAGCATCAGTGCTGTGAAAATAGAGAAAAAAAACCAGGAAGCACATAGACAAAGTTATCCACATAGACTGGTTATCTGAACTACCATCTGAACCAGTCTTCATGTGGGAATCACCATCCCTAGAAGTGTTCATGAGGCCCCCAGTGAGATAGTTTAATGGTGGTCTTGGCAGTCCTGGGGTAATTGTTGGACTTGATGATCTTAAAGGTCTTTTCCAACCTAGTTGATTCTATGATTCTATCAATTCTTAGAGCTCTGATACAACCAGAGCAGATACATATACTTCAAAAACTCATTCTAATAAAATATTTCTTATTCCTGGCTGTAATTAAGGCTTCTCTCACACGCTTCTTCCCACTGAGGTGACTGAACTGCATGTGCTCCATTTTGCACCATGCTCCATCCTCACCCGACACTTCAGACATAACTACTAGAACTGATGCAGTCCACTGGTCCTCCTGAGCTACCTCTAAATACCTCATATAACTCTTGCAGGCTTTGCAATCTACTGCAACCTCATATATTTTCTACTTAATGTGTAGATAGAGTATGAATTCTTATGACCATAACATAAAAAAATATTGGACGATGAATTAATCAACATTTCTTTATTGTAATCCAGTGTAAAGCATTTATCTAGTGCAGTTATTCCTGATCAGTACAGCTCCGCTGTAAATTTGCTACAAATCACATACTACATTGCCACCTAGTGAACAAATTCGGAAATTCAACTAAAATACAGTGGCGCGTACAGCAGTACTTTTACGATACAGATGTCCTTAAAAATTCACATCTATGGCTCCCTTGTGATAGTTACATGGTGTGTAAGCAGGTATTCACTGACCATTTTCATCCTCGCACCTGCATGCAGTTTGTGCATGTGTACATTGCCCTGCCTAATCACGATGCACATATGCAAAACTTTGATGGACATCAGTTTTACCTTGTAAAATACATGTATGCTGCCATCAATGTCAAATATGTACAGAAACTTTACGTGGTGCAGTCTGACATGCTTGTCATGAAACTGCCTATGCCTCAGTGACATTAAATTGTTCAGAATAATGAGGCAGTCCAAATTCTGCTTAGATAAAAACAGCTCTCATCAGACTGTGCTGGTTTAAACTCTGCTACCAACAAGCTGGCCTACCAGGAGATTTGCCATGGCTTCTAAGATAGAGTGCAGGGATAAAAGATCTGCAGTGAAGCTCCTGGACTGACAAATTGCAGGTGATAACTTCACAACCACCATATGAGCTTCTTTGTCATGCTCAAGGCAGTTTAAGGACTTATATGGGACATGGCAATGCCAGACAAGAGTATAGAAGATGGAAATGTGCTGATCAAAGATTCTGAAGGCATAAGGCAGTGCTATTGTGAAAATTTTTGAATGTACTCAGTCACCTTGACTGTTAACAGAGTTGTTTCAGATGACATCTTCCTCACCACCACTCTCCAACAAGCAGGTAATGTCATGACCTGAGAAGTTTAAGGACCAGTTTGTCCTTATTTTTCCAGCAGGAAACACCCAGTTCTCAAGGAAAAGATGACAAAATTAATTATATGACAGGGATAGCCTGTTTGGAAAAGTCTGGATTATTACAGTGACTAATTTAATGCTATAGCTCTTGGTGTATTTTGTGAGCGTGCCTATATAGAAGGATACATCTATGCAAAAATATAATTCCTAATAATCATGAAACAAGTGTAAATTATTAATGGCATATACGTCAGCTCAGATTTTTTTTCTAGCACTGCTGAGTCTGTAATTAGGATTTCACATTACTGGAGTAGTGAAAAACAAAGTATGCTTCACTAGCAGCTGGAAATGGATGAAGTTCCTTGCAATGATGTCCTTCATTTTAAGTCGATACATACAGGCATTAGGGTACAATTAAATGGTAACCTATAATTTATAGATTTTTGGCTTCAAAGTCTGTTTGCTTGAGTGCATTTTGATATTTACCATCTTTTATTGCCCTCGAACAGTAGTGGACAATAAAGCCAAATGCAGCTGATCCAGCTGTGTACCTAATTACGAAGTCACCTGCTGATCAAGGGTCATTTTCAGCAGCATATGTCCTCAGCTGGGTTCATTCTTGTTAGTATAAAATAATCAGAATGCAGGCAAATACATACAGTGTATGGAACCACATATTGCTTATGTTTCACAAGCTAAATAATGAATGAAAAATGCTGCTTGAAAGTCCACACATATCTCACAATGTCGAATGGAGAGGAAGTTCAATGTCCCATCTGGTTTTCAAGGGAATTTTATTATACCTTTTAGATATATTTTTCAGCTTCTGGGTATTACATTTATTACATGGATTTATTTGTAATCTGTTTTTCTTCTTGACTGAAACCCGTTTTTATGAGTGAAACACTGAAATAACATGTTCTTCCATCTGCTAGTTCTTATAGACTGTAGATAGAATAATAATTTCATACTGTCTGTAGACTAGCAGGAGTCTGTATTTGCTACTTCAAAGCCAAGTATGTGCAAAGTTAATGAATGTAAGTTCTTTAAACACAAGCAGAGTCATTGCTTATAACTAATGCTTGTATAGTTCTAGTACTATAATACTAGTTAAGGATGACACTTTTGTTGGAATATCTTTTAATCAACAAAAAATAAGTTCCAGAAAACAACCATGCCAAATTTTCAAAACTACAGACTTACTCATTACACATTATCTGATCTATTTTATATCTGATTAATATTCCAGATTATATATCAAATTGCTGAACAGACTTAGTCTCTATGTATTTTTACATACTTATGCAGAAATAGATGTGTCACAGACAGTATAGCAGTACACACAGCACTATGGGGAAATTACAGAAAAAATGGACTGATAAAACCAGTAACATTTGATCTTTGAATACATACAAGAAAGAAAACTGACTGAGGTAATAAACATCATAAACTGAATTGACACCAGCCCTAGCTTAAAGGAGATGAATCTTTTGCCAGAGTAAGCACCTGAGAAAATAGCCCATCACTACTGTACGTTGATGGAGCCATTTTTAACAAAGCACTGGATGGTATTTTCAATATTAGAAAATAAAGCAGTCCCTGATTCTGCACACTTTTTTTTGTGTATAGTAAACACAACTTGTACATCTGATACACTATTAGAATGTATATTATGCACTGCTAGAATATATAATGTATATTACATACACGTACTGTAATGCATATTATACACAATTAGAGTGAATGTTTGATCAGAGAAAACTGATAAAAACAATGAATAAAACAAAATACTTTAGAAATTGAGTTAGAGAAAAGTGACAGCACTGTTTCAGTCATACCTCAGATGACAACAACCATCTTTGTTGCCACAATGGTTTTACTGATTAAAGTAGCTCCCAGGTGGTACATTACCTAGCCATGATCGTATTTCTAATTCAAGGATTACTGAAATTAACAAACGTTAGAATAGATTTGATGCATTTTCTCTCAAAGTCTTTAAGCATTTTAATCTTAAATAAAAATTACTGGGACAGGCTTTTCAGACAAAATTTCATTAAATAATGTGTCACGTATGGATTAAATCAAAACTTCAGATTCACTGTTTATAGGAAATTCTTACCATTTGAGAAAGAAATTAATAAAATAAATGATATGGAAAAATCTGCCACATTTTGTTCAATTTGTTATAATACAGGGCAAGAGCAACTCCTCATGATTCCCTACTTCTCCTCTGTGCTTTCATATTCCCAGTAATTTGTAGTTTGATGAAAATACATTAAATGGGTATGTTTTCAGAAACATTTTAGTTGTTATGTGGATGTTTTTTTGAAGAAACTTTGTCTTACTAGTTAATTATGCCTATTATTATTATTATTTTTCAATAGCAATACATGCAATTATCAGCATACAAAAGATTGTTAGACAATTTTTTGAGACCATATTGTTTCAAATAGATATACAAAAGAAAGATATGCATAACAGAAAACGAAAAAATACTTCAAAGAAGTTCATTTAAGATGACTTTGGTAGGTAGAATGAAGAATAGTAAGCTCTTAAGAAGGAGAGTGGAGGTACTTCACTCATCCATGACCCATTGTCTGTCTTCTCTAATGTGTGCTTCTCTGTCTTAGTGACTCTCACAGCCACACTAAATCTCAAGTCTTCATTTGTCTTCTCTAGTGATGCCCTGGAGCTGTGCATACACTAATGGATGCCAGGAGATAGGGTCTCCGAACGTACATACATGTGAGTCACTGACATGAAAGAGGCATAGGCTGCAGGTCCTTTCACACATCTCTCAAATGTAGCAGATGCAGATCTAGAGCCAGTGAATTACAGAATCATTTATGTTGGAAAAAAGCCTTAAGATCATCAAGTCAAACTGTTAACCTAACACTACCAAATCCACCACTAAATCATGTCCCTAAGTGCCACATCAGTTAGCTCTCTGTATTCTGTTAAGGGGATTATATTTCAAAGAAGTATCTTGACATTTAAGCCAGGTTTAAGTGAGTTGTTCAGAAACTAGCCATAGGCCAGGCTGCACTTGCAAAGGGTTTTGGATTCCTATCTTCTACTGTGTCTGTAGTTTCACATGGTAGTTTGGGAACCTAAGCATGAGTCAGGAGCTTAAAACATTTTTGTGGATCTAGGCTAGGTCCACAACTCTACTGCAAACTATCATGTATTTGAAATGTCACACGGTACTCCCTCTAAATATAAATTTGTAAATATAAACTATGTTTTTTCACATGCATCTCTGGTAATTCTGCTTATAGGAGAGTCAGACATGATAAATTAGTCCTAATATGCAAAGCCTTGGTGTTTTCTAGTGAGTGAATTGTCAGTACAAGGGTTAATTCAATCAGCAACACACCATCTTAAAATAAATTTAACAAAACCAAGCTAATGGAGTAATACCAGTAGAATAAGAGAAATATTAGCATTGCTTGTGATTGAATTTCAATCTCCAGCTGAAATATAGTCAGCTAGAGCCAGGTACCATATGGTTATTCAGACTATAGCTCAATAGATATCCCCCAAGCTACACAGCTGTCCTTCATATATATGAACACAAAGAACACATGGTAGAATATATAATACAACAAATATGTTTGGATAAATAGGGGGGAAGCTGTTAACATAGTTCCTCTCAATAAATGTGTAGTGCTTATGCAAACATATATTTTAAGTGAAAATTCTGACAGATTCTCTTTAAATCCAAATCCAAAAAGCATTATTTCTATTTAGAAGCTTGATCATTTTTATAGAGTCACACTAAAGGCATCTGGTATCAGAGCAGCTCAAAATTAGGACCCGTTTGGATGGAAGTCTATACAGTAACACCATAGTTTCAGTATGACATTATCCAGCTTTTCAACAAGTCTTACAGCTCCTTTAAGTAAAGTCTAAGTGATGCTATTGCTATCGTGATTGACTAGCTTCTCTAATTTCAAATCCTTGAGCAAAACTAGGTTTGTTTCTTAATAAAGAGTAGCTACAAGGCTATTGGGAAAATGAACACATAATAAAGACACTGAACTTGACCAATTTTAATATTTTAGAAAATGCTTATCTGAAAAGCTATATATATAATACTGAAAAAGTATAGTAATGTTTTATGAAAATCAAGGCAATGTAAAGATGACCAGACTATCATAAATGAAGTCAGTAATTCCTGTCTCGTACACCGTAACATGTGTTGTTACAGACTGAGGGAGAACCAGGTCAGAAGATTAGATATGTGTCCCTTTTTTTTTGTATCAACTGCCTAAGTTAGCTAGTCATGTCCCTGCATAACACAGAGCTCCAAGCAACTGCCTTGTAGCCTTGTAGGTGAACCAGTTCTGCTGATGAGGGAGTAGACATTTACCAGATGCTTCTCCAACTAAGCCAGTGGAGCCATCCAGAGTACTAGGAGTCTGAAAGGTCAGTTTAACTATTATTTATTTACAAACTGAATTCATTATTTGTGCTACAAAAGCAATGTAGCGTCCCCTTTCAACATGACTCTAACATCTAAATCTAAAAAGTAATTGTAAAATCACAACTCAGGAAAGAAGAAAACATAGGAATAGATACATTTTATTGAGGTTTATCTAGGGTATGTGATGAGGCTAACTCACAACATAATCTCAAAAGTGAAATTTCAATGCCAACCTCATCAAGTTGAACCAAGCCAACTGCAAGGTCCTACACCTGGGTCAGCAGAACCCCAGGCACAGCTACAGGTTGGGCAGAGAAAAGATTCAGAGCAGCCCTGTGGAGAAGGACTTGGGGGGTGGTGGGTGATGAGAAACTCGATATGAGCTGGCTCCAGTGTGTGCTTGCAGCCCAGAAAGCCAACCATATCCTGGGCTGTATCAAAAGAAGCATCGAAGGAAGTGATCCTGCCCCTCTATTCTGCTCTTGTGAGACCTCACTTGGAGTACTGTGCGCAGTTCTGGTGTCCTCAACATAAGAAGGACATGGAGCTCTTAGAGCAAGTCCAGAGGAGGGCCACGAGGATGATAAGGGGGCTGGAGCACCTCCTGTATGAAGACAGGCTGAGAAAGTTGGGGCTGTTCAGCCTGGAGAAGAGAAGGCTGCATGGAGACCTCATAGCAGCCTTCAAGTATCTGATGGGGGCCTAAAAGGATGTTGGGGAGGGACTCTTCACTAGGGACTGTAGTGACAGGACAAGGGGTAATGGGTTCAAACTTGAACAGGAGAAGTTCAGGTTAGATGTAAGGAAGAATTTTTTTACAGTGAGGGTGGTGAGGCACTGGAATGGGTTGCCAAAGGAAGTTGTGAATGCTCCACCCCTGGCAGTGTTCAAGGCCAGGCTGGACAGAGCCTTGGGCAACATGGTTTAGTGCAAGGTGTCCCTGCCCATAGCAAGGGCGTTGGAACTAGATGATCTTAAGGTCCTTTCCAACCCTAACTATTCTACGATTCTATGATTCTAATATCAAAGATGACAGCAAATGCATGAAACAACACCCTTCCCTCAAGTAAAAACTTCTAGAATATGAGAAACATTTACATAGAATGAAAACACACAAAATCTGAAGCAAAAATCCACTATTGTTATACAGTATCCTCTGTATTCTGTGGTATTGTACTTATGTGACCAGGAAAGGATGAGATTATTATACTCAAATAATGAGATGAAATCCTTGCAAAGTAAGTAAATTCAGACTCACACCTGCTGCTTAACCACTGGCTTGCCCCTTGTCTCTAGACATCATATTCTATGATTTAGTCAGTACAGAAGGTCAACTTCTGGCAAAAATGAACAATGTAGCAGTAGCTCATAAGTTTGTATTTCTGTGCTTTGTGTCTCAGCCATTTCATCTTAAAATACTGTTGGTAAATGCTATCAAGAGCATTTTCATTCGAGACTCTAGTTCGTCAGTCTGAAGCTAAAAAAGATGTATTTCCCACTTAATAACCCCTGTGGTTAGTAGCAGAGTCCAGTGGAACTTGCAAAGGACAGTAATTGAATGACTGGTACTTGCTGATGCAGATTCTCGAAATTACTTTGACCTGATTTGTACACTTCTTCAATGGTTTGGAAACACTGCAGAGGTGTGGATTCATCCAGTTCAGACATCATGGAGTAGGAACTACCTCTTTACTGCTTCTCTGTCCCATTCTTAAAATCTGCCTTCAAAGTTTTGCAACCACCTTTACACTAAACACCATTGGGCTTTGATACCTTAGCAAGGTTTATGTGGATGAACTTAAGTATGAGACACAGAAGCTGGTATAAAACTTAGGGCTCTGTTTGTACAGACTAACTAATACATAGGAAAATACAGAATGGCATTAGTGTGTCCTGACAAAGACTACAGAGAAAACAACTTGGGCAGAGCACTATGCACAGACATCATACAATTTTCTTTTCAAAGTTGGGGCTTACAGATTGTAAACTACCTCCCAAAGCAATCGCTTATTTCAGTGCTAACACTGAAAACATCACAGTGCTGCATGTGTTGATATGCCCTCTAGACTTAGGTAATCCAAAATCGATGAGGATCTTTTTAAACAATTTTGGTAGGCATACTTGAACCACGTGAAATAGATGTAGATGTTGTAAGTTGCCATATTTCTAAAATAATATTTGTATAATACAAGTTTCTGGTTACCTTCCCTTCAACATTGAAAACTTTAAGTATGCTCATTTAACAATGTCAAGATAACTTTCAGACTGGGGAGAAGCAAACAGTAACTTGCTGCATTTGCTCAACAACTTTATTATTGCTATGGATCACATTTATGAAGACATCATAAAATTACAAGGACTTGTAATAAAAAAGGCAGTTCCAACAATGTAAAGTGGTCCATTACATGTTCCATATGACAACTTTATTACTGTGTTGGACCAGTATAGCAATTACAACTAGGAAATATATTACGCATAACTTGTTTTGAGACAGAATGCCACAATAGGCCAAAATAATAGTGCAAGAACACATTATTCTGTGACATGTAATAATTATTTTGAGGTTACAAAGTAAGAAAGTAACTTAGTAATCTGATAAAAAGTGGTAACAAAAGCAAATTTATCAACGGAAACATGACTATTATTGTTTAGTTACTATTGATGGCTGCGTGGTTATTATAATTAGCATCTGTACTTTTCCTCATTATAGATATTAATGCTCATTAGCATATTGTCAGGGATCAAAGAATGCTAAGCTAGGACACACTGGTGCTGTACGCTATACATACTTAAAATGAAATGACAACCCATACCCAAGAGACCTTACAGTACAAGTAAAAGAGAATGCATAACACATGGGAAAAGATTGCTGCTGGGGAAGACATAAAACCAGGAAAACAATATGGGAAGCAGAGGTCTGGATAATCATGTGATTTAAACGTTACACATTTTGACAGACCTCACACTGATGCTGATTTTTATGGAGGATTCAGGTAAGTATAACTAAGTAGCTTTGAAAATCAGAGAGGGCATAAGGGTCTTTCCTAGAAGATTTAAGAGGTAGGTGATGGAGACATTCGCCATGAATGTCAAGTGTTGTTCAGTGAATGGGCGAACATACATATTGCAAGAAGCCATGAAACAGCTCCAAAGAGAAAAAAACAGAGTACAGTGTTTCCACAAATCTACCCAAAACAGAAACCCACAACACAGGGTCATTTAAAAATATATTTTAACTAGAAACATGATGGATTCACAAAATGCTACGTGCCAAAAAAACCCAAAAAAACCCCAAAGAACCCACACTTAAGTTTCCATACCAAATGCTAATCGAATGGTTGATTGTTTTTACTAAGAAAATTATTCTCAGATCTGCTTTTTGTGTTTGTATATGTTGACATTAGAAAGTGTAAGCAAAATCAAGATTAAAATGTAAACAAATTACAGATATAGCCACAATACTTAACTAGATTTCAAAGCACATTTACAGGAAATTTGAGACAGCAAAAAGGAACCAGGCACGCATTTTTGAACAGATGGTGCTAGATAAGGTCACACAGATATAATTGAGGTCAGAATATGGCCACTGTAGGAACAGACACTCTCAGTGAAAGAGGTGAATCTCCTCCCGTGTATTTCATTAATTACCCAGTGCCATTCAGTCACAGTGTTGTCAGTTATAGATCCTCTCAGTAATCCCTTGTCCATAGAACTATTTCTCTAGAATATTCTTTTAATATTATGTACTTGAAGAAAAATGCTGTGGAAACAATGATTTAATTTTTAGCTGCAGAGAAAAACATCTACTGGTATCACGATTTATCTTAGCTACAGATAACAGTAAGTATTGGGGGACAAACAGATTAAGGTACATTTTCACTGTCCATTTAGAAAGTACTGATATAAACCAACAGCTAATTCTTAGGAAAATACAAACCAGTGTTTAATTCAAAGACCAATTTTAAAATACTTCATATCAGAGACAGAAGGCAAATCAAGAGCCCAGATGGATGTAGCAGAACTGACTTGCAAAGTTGACTTAGACAGATACTGCTCAAATTCTGCTCAGCTTTCAGCATGTAAAAACAGTTTTATCAACCTTGCTGTTGATTTTACACACTGTATCTGAGAGCAGTCTTTGCTTTGTGAGTTTTTTTCACAGTTAGCATAAAAATATATGATATTTAATAACATAGCATACAGTAAAGCATGGATTCATTATTGCATTTATATCTAGCTGGAAGTCATTCACATTTGAATGCCAGTTAGAAAGCATACCACAGAAATCAAAACAACTGACTGTCTACATGGGCCTCAAAGCATTATGTTATGCTGTTTCAAGTTGTATAGAATACTCTCTCTACAGTGGTGCAGGCTCAGCCTGCAGATGCAACTATCACAGTCAATACTTTTATTTGAATGACACCAGTATCAAAGTGCTTTTCTTTAATAATGGTCCATTTTATCTTTCTAAAAGAAAACAATATTTGAAAAATATCGTTAATATATCAATTTTAGGAACACGCTTGATTATATTTTTTTCACTTACTAATAAATTACTTCCCTTAAAATATTTTCCTCTGTTTTGTTTCCTTTAACTTGGATCTGTATTTTG
>NW_009924945.1:0-1305 GCF_000696875.1 Nestor notabilis | reverse complement strand
CCTTGTTCCGTCCGGAACCGCTTTACATAGAAACATGTGACAGAAGTAAGAACAGTAATATCAGATAAAAATCAGCTAACAGTATTTACTTGAGTAAAGGCTTCTGTAGACTACTTTTTGGGAACTGGCTGGAAACCAAAGCCAAGCTATTACTAAAGTCAAAACCAATACTGTATTTTATTATTTTGTTACTTTGATAATAAAGGATAACACATTTCTTTTGTGACAACTATTGAATTCCAAAGTCTGTGGATCATTTTGTTATAATAAAAATAATATTACTTCAGGCTTCTTAAACCAGCTGAAGTATGCTTACAATTTATGCATGCCTACAAGCTTCCGCTTGTCACACCTAAGGTCCAAATGTCTCTTCTTAATATTAAATACAAGTCCAATGACACTGCTGGTGAAGTGTAATCGAGTTTGGCCCATTACATATCGGAAAGGAGTAATGAGAATGAGCTGAAAAAAGTAAGAAACAACAAAAAGCAGTATATTTTACATCCTTTTCTTCTGGTAGAAGCAGAAACCACCTTTTTTTACATTGCTCTAAAGTAACACAGCTGGTTGATGGCCAGTAACTGAACATAATCAGCCCTGAACACAAATTGGTGCATTACACTGACAGCAGGTGAGCCTACAGACCTGACAAAGTCAGACTGCTATGGCAACATGTCAAATGGCTTTAAAGTATCGCTAATGGTTTATAATGAAAAGCTTGAACAGCAGGGACATAATTAAGAAATTACTTGTTCTGTTTTATGATTTCTATAAAGCAAAGCTTTTTACAGATTCTTCTGTAAGCTATTCACTATAGGAGATTCCAAAATGCCTTTTGCAGAAACACCTCTGTGTCATTGGGACACTTCTGACATACACACGTTAGCAAGGTGCACACTGTACGTGGATCTCACGAGCACACACAGAAATTGGTTTTTAACATTCTTTACCACCCTGACCCTGCAGCCCTGCTGTCACAGGGTCTGTGCTGGCACCCACTGCTCAGCCCCAGCACCACGCACCACCACAGCCAACTCCTACACCCCAGCATGTTACTTCACCACTGTGACCACACACACAGAGAGAACGGCTTCAACGCACACCAAGCATACAATAAATGTATGTGGTTTAATCTGTGCTGGGCCTCGGCCTTAGCCGGGAGGCACTGAGGCTTTTCCTTGACACAAAGCCGTCCCTCGACCAGCCGGCTGCTGCTCACCCTCTGCACACGGGGCAGCGCGTACTCCCTGCAAGACATCATCACTCCCTCAGGGCGGGCAGCACTCTCCACCGCGGCCAGGAACC
>NW_009924944.1:3073-111423 GCF_000696875.1 Nestor notabilis | reverse complement strand
CCCTGCTCATGGCAGGGGATTGGAACTGGATTATCTTAAGGTCCTCTCCCATCCAAACCATTCTGTGATTCTGTGACTTGCATTATGACTTAATCATTCTAAACATAAAATCCCCATAATAATTCTAAATGCAGTAAAATATTGCCCTAGTATTATTAATAAGAAATTACATTTGGTTTTGAGTTCAAATAAACCAATGATGCAACAGTAAATTTAATGATTTCCATAAAAATATCTTCTGCTTGGCTTGTCACAAATACATATTTTTCATGGTTTTCATCAGTGAAATGTTCTGTTCAGCCAACAGCCCCCCAAGCCATGTGTTGATACTCAGCATGTTCCAGGAGATTTGTATTTTCACTCAGATCATCCTCAAATTCATGTGATAGTGGGTGGCAGGAAATGAGAGAAGAGTGGCAATCAAGTCATGCTTTATCTTTTTGTACTTTTAATTGTACTTTTATCTCATGATCTGAAATGATTTTTCATTACTAATTATTAAATTATCTGCTCAGGGGTTGTCAAAAGCAAGACACGAGACGTAAATGAGATTCCCAGGGCCTTGTTCTGTCCAGGCTTTCCAAGCAACATTTCAGAGAGAGTTCTGTTTGTCCAGAAAATGTCCATATTTAACCAGAACTCATTCAGAAAATTCCTGTGTTACGGAAGGATATTCCTTGATAGCGTACTTGAATTCCTACTCTGGAATTAAATGCATAGTTGTAATAATTTTGTCAGGGTGTAAAAATACATTCATTTCTGTTGCTGAGCAACACTGTTTACATCCATTCCGTGTTCCGTATTTAAACCTAATTTTGATACTGAAACTATCGTGGCTGACATGTAAGTCAGTACCTCAGCAAGACAATAGGACAAGGCATGAATTCTTTGTGTTAAATTCAGTGCAAGAATTAGTTTCTTTGTTTTTAAGATTTGTCATGAATGTTCCCTCTGTTCTTAGAACTAAAACTGTTCTATTGCAAGGAAGTGAGTTGCACACGTGCTTAAAAACTCTTTGAGAATGAGGTACATTGTTTTCCACATAATATCGTGACTACAGTCAATTTTTCTCATCCTTTTATTTATTACAGCAACATTTAGATGGGAACCAGTAAAACCAAGAATTCTTCTTCTCAGTTCTGGTAAGTTTGAGATACTTAGTTTCTGAGACATCTGTCCTCTAATCTGACCAAGAGATTTTATTTCAGACATACTGACAGACAGATGCATGGAGAAAGGAATGGAAAACTTAACTGTATAAGCCTTGTTTTCCTTCAGAAGCCAGCCTAAATGCAGCCAGGAGATAAAAAATATTTCATAAAATCATAGAATCATAGAATGGTTTCGGTTGGAAAGGACCTACAGATCATCTGGTTCCAACCCCTCTGCCATGAGCACAGGACACATCACACTAAACCATGTCGCCCAAGGCTCTGTCCAACCTGGCCTTGGACACCTCCAGGGTTGAAGCATTCACAACTTCCTTGGACAACCTATTCCAGTGCCTCACCACCCTCACTGTGAAGAACTTCTTCCTTATATCTAATCTAAACTCCCCCTCTTGAAGTTTGAAGCCATCCCCCCTTGTCCTACCACTACAGTCCCTAATGAAGAGTCCCTCCCCAACATCCTTATAGCCCCTCTGGATCCCATCCCTTCCCTCCAGCGTATCAACCGAGCCACACAGCTTGGTGTCGTTGGCAAACTTGCTGAGGGCGCCTCAATCCCACTGTCCATGTCACCCACAAAGATGTAGAACAAGACAGGTCCCCACACTGATACCTGAGGGACACCACTTGTTACTGGTCTCCAACTGGACATTGAGCCGTTGACCACAACTCTTTGCATGCAGCAAAAACCTGCAGGAATACAGTGGGATGCAGTGGCTCATATTTCTTCCTAGAGAAGGCGTTTTTGCAAAGAGTCTTTTGAATGGTAAAACAATGAGATCTCTTTGGTGCCTACTGTCTTTGAACTACTTTCTCTGCTAAGTGTATGCATGAGAAGAGGAATGTATATTTTGGAGAACACAGTTGAGGTAATGTTGTTGTAAATAATCTTACAGTTTTTACATGGGAGGGGCTATATTATTTAGCTTGCAATTACTTATATTCTTAGCTGCATCTGTTGATACTGTGTGAAACCGTCACATAAAGAAGGCTTCAAATTTTAAGTATGTGGATTACATTGACTGCAGTGAGAAGTTAGTTATATGGAACTCCTGCAAGAGCCAAGAATAGTTCAGAAAGGATGTGGATTTCAGGCTGTATTTGTATGTCTTGAGGAGCACCAGAAGTATTTTCCAGTATGGAAAGTCCACTTTTCCATGTTTTATCCATTGAAATATTCAGGGTTTCAAGTGATGAGATTTTTCAGTGCTTCATTTGTGGAAGTACTGTAAATCTTGATTGATTTTCCTGTACTTTTGGAGGGCTGAAGGCAGAAAGTAAATTCAACACAGTTTATCGTTCAATTCAACTCTTGTACATGTTTGATAAAATTATTAGGAAAATAGACCTTCTTATGAAAAATCTTACTGCCATGATGTTCCAATTAAGAAAAATTGTGGAGTAATGTAATTTAGTGTATCTTTGATATTATACTTGTATCGAGATCATTTATATTAAGAACATGCTGTCGTGGTTTTTAGCATCTGTTAGATGGCATCTGGTATCAGTGCAACAACTGGAGTTTGTTTTTACACAGGATTTGAACAGACGGAGCACATGTAGTGTTCAGGTGGCTAATATTTTCAAATTATGCTTCTTTTCATATTTTCTAAATATTTTTAAACAAAATTCACATTTTCTTCAGGGATCTTCTATGCATTCTGACTCATAGAGCGAGGCATCTGTACTAAGTGTCCTTTGAAGGTTCTACAGTGCTGTGTCTCTTGCTGAGTGCTCTTAAGATTTTAATCTTGTGCCTGAATTCTTCAAAATCTTGAGTTAAGAAACATCATGTTCCCCATGTGGAAGATGAAGGCAGGTTAAACTTCTCTTTGTGGTCTTTACGCTCTCTGTGCTACACCCATCATAGTTTATTACCCTTCAAAGTATTCCATCAATTTGTGCCATCTACAATTTGACTTCAGAAATTTAAGTACGTTCAGGATTATTTCAGAGAATTTGGTTACATGCAAGTGATCCTCATTTTTAGAAGCTTAAACAAAGATTTATCAATGTTCAGATGGTGGAAGGGATTCTTCAAACGAAACACAGAAAGGTTTGGGTAGGAGTAGCATCAAGACGTTATTTATGTTTCAGTTTTATACTTATTTGAGTTTGTCATAACTCTTGCTGTTGTCTAATGAACAGTCTTTCCCTGTGTTCTGCCTCTGGATGCCTCTTGTCACCCTCCTGATGAAGTGAGGTAAGAACATCTTTGCCAGCAGACTTGCTAAGTCGCTTGAGTCTAGCTTTAATCTTGGTGCCTTGCTGGTTGGATCCCAAAGCCTGTTAGAGCAGTGCAAGAAGGGGGAAGCATGGACAGGAGAAAGTGATGGGTTAAGATCACTGAATCTACCCTGTGGTTTGATCAAGTCCATATCAGATGCTTACAAAAGGGCTTGCAAAAGCATGTGGAGGAGGAATTAGAGGTCAGCGTGCAGTTTCACAGCTCTGCTGTCATTAGGGTTTCAGGCAGCGGGTAGTTTGTGTGAACAGGGTGCGCTGACAAGTGGGTATAGTTTGTTTAGGGAGGAGTGCAGACATGATGATGAGGGATTGTTGTGTTCTGTCTAAAGAATGGCTGAAGTGCACGGGGAATCGTTAGGAAATGAGGGATGGGGCAATTGAAAGCTTTTGAATCAAGGACAAAGGAGTCCAACAGAGTGGTACAGTGTGCATTTGTTACAGACCACCCAATCAAGAATCAAAGCTGGATGAACTATTCCTTTAACAACTGGAAGAAGTCTTCCAATTGTGGGTTAGATTTCTGGAGTACTTTAAGGATACTTTATGTGTACAGGTTCTGGATGGCTTGATTTGGCATGTGCTGTGCAGGATCTTCTACTTCAAAATACTGAAGACCCAGTTGGGTGATCTTCAACCTAGGTTTGCTTAGTTGATTAATTGCTTAGGGCTTTCAGGGGCAACCTTCTCAAAGCCCAAGAGTTGTATCAGCCAACAAAGTACATCTGACTCTTCAAGCAAGGCATATCACAAGGTAACTGTAGGAAGTTGCAGCCAGGTAAATTCTGGTTGAGTACTAGGAGAAATCCTTTTTACAATGAGGATGCTTAAATAGTTATCCAAAAGTTCTGTAAAATTGATGTCTTTGAAGATACTGAAAAATTCTGGACAAGGCCTTGAACAATTTGATGGAATTTCAGTATTTCCATGCTTTGAGCACAGGGTTGGACAGTGACTCTGGAATTTCAGTGTGAATTATTCTGTGATTTGTGCAGCCATGGGTTGGAGAATGACTGTTGAAAACTAAACTCCTTTTCCTCCTTGTCTCCTGCTGTTCCCAAGTTTGATTGCAGCCAGAGAACTTTTCTAATGTACTGTGGAAGAATTGCTATTTCAATGAAAGGAGACTATAACATTTTGGAGTAATTTTCTTGAAAATACTCTAAACCTGGCCCTAACAGCCTTGAAAACATGAGGCTCCCAGCACCACCTTAAACATCATATTCCAATTTTTGCTTTTCTAATAGTTAGGCATTTTTTTCTTACTTCAGCATTAATTTCTGTGATTCAGATGAAGCCTATCCTATTTGCCAAGTTTTCTTACAGTTTTGAAATTGTATTGTGTGCCCCTTCCTCCATTTTCTCTTTTCTGTGTTTAAACCTAGTTGCCAACATTTTTTCAAAGCCCATTTGCTTTCAGTCATGTCGCTGATCTTGTTCTGCAGTATAGCTGGTACTGTGTGGGATCCAAAGCTGTAAGCAACACTTCAGGTGAGCTTTCTCATAGAATAAAAGCTATACCTTCCATTTTTGAGGTACAGTGGTTGCTCTGAGAACTATTCTTGACTTCTTTTGCAAGTTTCCCATGTCTGATTGATTTATTTTTTTTGTGCTCCAGTATAACTGACTGAATAATTATTCCCAACTTCCATTTATAGATTTATTGATACCTTCCAGGGTGATACTTGGAACTTTTCTTCACTGAATTTCATCTAAGTGATCTTCATAAGTTCCTTTCAGTTATTAGGTTTGTCAATGCTGACATCTTTTCCAAATGCGTAAGTTTTATTAATGTTCTTACATTTCACCATCTAAGTAACCAATCAGAATGTTGAAATTGCTATGTATTGGACAGAACCTTGAGTCATTTCATTTGATATGCTGTCTGGATTTGACAGCAACCCACTGGTAACTGTTACTGAAATTTACTTTTCTGTTTGTTCAGCTTTTGATGACTTCATCACAATTATGAATCATTAGTTATGAGAATAGTGCATGCTGTAGATCTTCCAAATGTATGTAAAGGTTTCCTTAGAAATACTTTAGTTGGATGGAGCTTTACATTTCCATGCAGCTTCTTAGCATCAACAGTCATTTGCAAAAGTAACTATTGTTTAAGAACCTCAATAGATGCATGTAATTAGTTTAAGTAATAAAGCACTACAGTAATAATCAAGCAGAAACCTTAAAATATGACTAAGGCTACTGCTATAAGTAAATTGTGATCATTAATCATTTAAATTTCTTTTTCATTAGTATAATTTCTCTTTATGAACGTTTGCTAATTAGTTTATGGTTGCATACACACTTCCACCTGTATTTATTTGCAAAGGAACTGAGAAATATGTTATTGCAAATAAATCTGTTTAGAGGGATGCAAGATGTGGAATGCTGCAGAGAGAAAAAACATGAGTAACTTTAATATATAAAGCATTTTAAAAAATGTATTATGTTTTTAAGCAGTAGGTGTTAGACAACATGCTGTGTTATCGTTGTGGGTACCCAACTGCACGTTAGACAATCAAGAAAGTATAAAAGAGCAAAGTTTTCCTTGGGGACATAACCAGTTCATTTTACTTTCATTCAGGTTTTCAGCATGAAACATTTTATTTCATCTACAATCTGTTGCCAAAGAAATGTTAAATAATGATGCTTACAATGAAAAATTAGGTTTTGATTTTTTTATTTTTGTTTAAAACAGCATCTGGTGATTGTGTGTTCTTTGGCTCTGAGGCCTCCATTGAAACTCATTTCATTGTGCAGATGAAAATGTCTTGAACTGCCAAATGTGAGCAGTTGCACTGGAAACTGGACGTCAACTGTTTCAGTTGTGACTGATTCATGTGTTGTTAATAACAAAGATTTGACTGTTGGAAATGAGGCCTGAGTCAACAAAGGCATTTAACAATCTGACTCCAACAGCAGAGAGGGTTTGTAATCCCAGTGAGATGATAGCAGAATGTTTGGAGGTTTCATTAAGTAGATAGATTCTACAAGGTCATACTTTGGCAGCCTGGACTTCCATTTATCTGTGCATTTTTTCAATGAATTTTCATTTCTGCATCTTTCACTTTTGTCTTTTATCAGGTTCGACTCTGAGCTAAGAATGAAAGGGTATATTGACAGTCACTGTTCCAACTGCCTTGCTTTCATTAACTTCTAAAGGCTTGTCTTAGGAAATAGGCAAACACTTGAGTTAAGCTTTTCTCTTTTTCCTCTGAAATGTTATTGCTACATATTTTGGTTGCTTTTCATTGCCAAGGTGATGAGTTTGCTACAATGTTCAGTTTGTATTTGCAGTATAATGAGCAATTTTATATAATTGCCTGATATATAGTTAGGAGACAAAGATCAATAATTCAAAATTCCGTGCTGTTTGTGTCTATTAGGAATGGTCAGGCCATACGAACTATACTGAGCTTCTCTGTCTACTTCATTGATTTTTTTGCTTTGAAAATCTCTTTGGCAGCAGAGTGTAAGGTGAATTAGATGCTTAGTGAACTCTGTGGGAAAAACCTTGGATACTCATTAAAAACCTAAATTTTTGGGCGATATTTTTAAAGCACCTTATCTGAATCATTTGCTGCAAGTTGGGCATTTGCATTATGTCTGAGCCTATTTTGCCATACCTTCAGGGCAGCCTGAATACTGCACTGAATGCCGCTGGCATTCTTCCTTTATGGAGTAATCTGAACACTGCAAAGTTGCAGATAACACAGGAATTTAGGTTGGAAGGAACTGTCTCAGGTCTGTTACAACACCCTGTCCTGCAACTTGTGTCTGTTGCCCCTCTTTCTATTATACTGTGCTTCTCCAAGAAAAGTCTGGCTCCATGTTCTGTATGCCCTCTCTGTATTTCTCCATAGCTTTTCTTCTGAAGTCCAAACAAACCCTGTTCTCTCAGGGTTTAATATGTTACATGCTTCAGCTCTCTAATCATTTTGGTAACCCTCTAGAGAATTTAATCCCATATTTCCTTGTCCTGAGCTGGGAAAGTCCGACTGGACACAGGGTATAAGAAGTGCAAGTATGTAATTTTTTATTACTTGAGGTACAGCTTTGGATACTTTTTGCACCCAATCTAAGGAGCGGTTGCTTCAGAAATAATCAGTAGCTGTATTGAATTTGAAATTTAAAAATGTGTTTTCCTTGTGAGTTATAGAACTGTAGAATCTTTTATGTCGGAAAAGACCTTTAAAATCGTCAAGTCCAGACATTAAACTAGCATGCCAAATCCTCCACTAAACCACCACACTACGAGTTTTTTAAATACCTCCAGGGATGGTGACTCCACCACTTCCCTGGGCAGCCTCTTCCAATGCTTGACAACCCTTTTGGTGAAGATATTTTTCCTAATACTCAATCTAACCTCCCCTGGTGCAGCTTGAGGCTGTTTTCTCTTGTCCTGTCACTTGTTACCTGGGAGAAGAGACCAACCCCCATCTCGCCACAACCTTCTTTCACGTGGTTGTAGAGATAAGGTCTCCCCTCAGCCTCTTCTTCTCCAGGCTAAAGAAACCTCAGTTCCCTCAGCTGCTTCTCATAAGACTTGTGCTCCAGACCCTTCATCAGCTTTGTTGCCCTTCTTTAGACCCACTCCAGTGCCTCAAAGTCTTTCCTGGAGTGAGGGGCCCAGAACTGAACACAGGATTTGAGGTGCAGCCTCACCAGTGCCCAGTGCAGGGGGACGATCTGGCCCTGCTGGTCACACTATTGCTGATACGGGCCAGGATGCTGTTGGCCTTCTTGGCTGCCTGGGCACAAGCTGCTCATGTTCAAGTGGCTGTAGACCAACACCCCCAGGTCCTTTTCCACTGAGCAGCTTTCCAGCCACTCTTGCCCAAGCCTGGAGCATTGCATGGGGTTGTTGTGGTCCAAATGCAGAACCCAGCACTGAGCTTTATTGAATCTCATCCAATTGGCCTCAGCCCATCAATCGAGCGTGTCCTGATCCCTCTGTAGATCCATGTGAATCTGCTTTGATAGCATTTACCAATCATGAAGGATGGAGAATCACCTATTTTATAGTCATTTTATAATGGTATCTGAGACATTAAGCTTTCCATGGAGCTTTAAGTAGTAAAAATTTGCAATGTTCCAGGCACCGATGTGAGCCAGTTAAGTTAGTTTAACATTACAGTTAATGGCAGCCACTCTGTTTTAAAATGTCTTTTAAATACTGCCTTTTTTTTAGTGTTTTCTCTCACTTATATTCCTTACCTTAAGGATGTGATAAGAGGATTATTTATCTGTTCTTTCTATGGAGTAATCCAAATTATGTATTCTCTATCCTATAGTTTGGTTTATGGAAATTATTCTATTGTGGTTGTGTCCCTGGGTCTTATTTTTCAGCAGCAGTGTTTTTTGGAGGTGGTATTCTGCTGCCTTCAGTTTTCCAGTGCTTTTCTTTAATGGTGTTTACAGCTTTCAGACTATGGGGTTTGTGAATTCTTCATTTGTAGTCCTTTTAGGGGAAAACCAAAAAGCTATTTAAGACGTTTTTCAGGGCATAATGAGAATATTAAAAACATTGTGAGAATGCTCTGCAATATATCAATTTTCTTCTTCTATCATCTCCTTGAGCTCTTGAGTCCCAATCACTAATTGTTAGATCTCAAGGCTTTTCTTTTACATCTCATGGAGAGCCTGTAAAATTATGTCCTGTGGTAGAAATTAGTTATCTGCAATACTTGTTAATTTTCTTTTAAATGACACAGATAGGAACATACTTTATCAGTCAGATGATGTGCCTCTCTTTCCAGAGTTGTGCAGAAAAAGGACTGATCACATTTAGGAGCTGTTTATAATAGTTATTATTCTATTTTTTTTAAATCTGCTTTTGGGGAGCATGGTTCCAGTACTTTTGGAGTTGTTGATTGAAACCTTAATTAAGCTTCCTAGGAGCTTAGCTTTTAGTTACGGTGGGACACTACTTCACTTATGATTGTATCATTTGAAGATTGTGAAGTTGGGAAGGGAATACTTTCAAGTCTCAGAGAGGATCCTGTCTCTCTCTTCAGTTTTGTTCCTGTGTGATGCTCCCATTCTGGACAAGCATGAGCCAAGCTGAATAGACAATGAAGATTTTGCCAGGGATGTTCTAGTGTAAGCACACCAAAGCTCATATGCTGCATTTGCATCCATGAAGGAGCTGTGCTTGCTCCACCTCCTTCTTCCTCTCAACCTGGCTGAGATAGAGGCTTCTTGTGGTACAAAATTGTGCCAAAGCCACTGAATGCAGCTTTGGCCAAAGACAAGATGGTGCTGACATTTGCATGTGCTTCAAAGCCCTTCACATTCATTGCCTCTCAAGTCAGGGAATTAGGAATCCAGTGCTTTTCCTGTTACAAATACATGCTATCTTCATTGATGCATCACATGAAACTATTACTAATTTGTTTCAATAGCTCATACTAATTTTGTGTTACATTGGATATTGCCTATGCTTTTATTTTAGAGCTTGCGTTAACCTGTTTTGAAGCCCTTCAAAACCAGCGATTCTGCTTTCCCCAGCAGTTTATTTCAGTGCTTTACTGTCCTTAAGAGTAAGAAAAAACTCCTAATTTTTTCCTCATTTCAGTCTGATCTGGTTTCTGAGCTCATACAGGAGTGAGTAGAAAGGGAAGGTTGCAGGTTATGTGCCTGTGTGGTTCTGGTATAACATTTGCCCTCGATAATGACATTGTCGCTGCATTGTCTGATGTCCCTGTAGCTCCATGGAACTGGCACTGAGCCAGCGTTCAAAGTTATCCTTGCACCCATTTGTTCTTTTTTTCCTATTGCCCTATTAAATTTTATCCTTTTATTTTGAGATTGCTTTTACTATGTCATTTTGAACTCTGATCTTGCACCACATTGTTACAGGTTCTGCATTTTTACAGCTTCCAACTTTTTCTCCCCTTGTGTTTTACTGTGGTTCAAGTACATTTTATCTTTGTGATTTCATATTTAATGGTTCTCAGTGGAATTAAATTTTGTATTCTGAAGATAGCAACTTCTCTAATTATTATTGTTAGTAAATTCATGGGTTAATAAACCAAATATGTAACATTAACCTTTACCGAATTGCTACCTTGCAGTTTTGATATGCAATAGTAAAAGTTGTATGTATTACATGCTCTTTTCCTCTCTGAAACAAAATTTTCCTTAATTCCAATTTACCCTTCCTTGAAGCGTGAAGGGGAAGCAAGTGTGGAAGGCGTCCTTAATCAACTGGTCCTGGAGCATCTACAGTTGGCTCCTCTCCAGTGGGGTGAGTAGTGTCAGAATCTATTGATGATCTTTTTAGAGGAGATACTGGCTTGTAATTTTTAGCAGGATAAGAATGATAATGTTTTCATTTACTGCCAATCTATGATACAGGAGAATTTGCTAGGAATTGTATTTTCCTTTAGATGTTTTACTTAGCTGAAGATAAACTTAAAATTGATACCAATTTTATTTTAAGTATCACTGCTCAGTGAGAGTAAATTTGAAACCTGACTATGCACTTTTCCCTGTAATTTGCAGTCCTAGTTGTGTTGTGTGAGAGTTGGCTGCTACTTACATTTTTTCTTTGCCTGACAGTGTGTTTTTAAAGTAATTTAAAATATTTTCATATGGAATTGTAATACAAGTTTTGGAGTATTTCTTACCATGATCTAGAAATTTGCATTGCTGACTTTTTAGGTACAGAAAAAGTTGATATGCTGTGTAGTGGAGAAGAACGGTTTTGCATTTAGGATGATGTTCCAATGATGAAATATTGGATAAATTTGATTTTAAAGAGTCATAATAATGTGACTTCTGTTGAGGTTCTTGTCAAGGCTATTCAGAGGCTTTGGAGCATGGGATATTTTATCGCCAACACTTCTGTCAGTTACAAGTTTCAGAAGAAGTCCCCAGTTCATCAATTTAACTCTATACTCATATTTTAATGAATTTGATGACTGAGGTAGGACCAATTTTAAGGAACAATGATCCGTCACTATTGTCATCATTAACTAGTAAAAGTAAAATGACCTCAAACTCTAGTTTTGTTTACTCGTAAATGCTTGAGGGTTTTTCAACCATGTGGACCACCATCAACTTACGTGTTAAAATTTATGAGCACTTTTTTTATAGGTGAGAAGACAAAACTGGTAATAGTTTAAAGTTGTTTGTTGTAAACGTGTGAAACTATCTCTGAAACCGTGTTTATTGGGCCTTTTTCTTCAGAGGATTCAAGTATTTGGTAGCTCTTACTTGTATGACTGGCCTTGCCCTGTGAAACAAGTGGTTTGTGTCAGATGTGTGTTGTTGAGCTCAGACAGGTCATTTGAGAGTCATTTGAGTTCTGCAGAGTGGCGTTGACCTTCAGCGGGTTTGTAACTTGGGCTCTGTGTTTGAAAATCTTCCCTTGGCACTTCTTCATGGTAGATAGCCTTAAGCATGAAAACCATTGTTTCTTTCTTATTCAAGTTTCTTGTGTTTCTTCTTTCTTTCTTTCTTTTTTTTTTAGTGCCAAATTCCACTATTTTCTTAGTAAAAGAGGCTCTCAGTATCATAGGATTGTATCCAAGTATTTAGACAAGTATTCTTGTCTAAATGACAATATTCGTAGGTACTTTGATGCGCTAGTTGAAAAACACGTTCATAGCACTGATTCACAGTAAAATCTGATTATCCATGGAGCTGGTAATTTCTCAGGTCATTGCTTAATTCAGTTAAAGAATCCTGGTTACTTTAGTGTGCAGAATGTATGAACACCACCAGTACTCTGTGATATTCCCTGCGTCGTAACTGCAGAATCTTGTGAAGCACAATCTCTTGGCTGTTTGTGGCCTAAATGTTAATTTTCTATATTAAATAAAGAAGGGAAAGGGAGATCCCATGTGATATCAAATACTTGGTTTGCCACAACTTCTATACAGTATTTTCTTTTTGGAATGTTCTGGTGTTAGAAAATACAGTTTTAGCAGAAATGTGCTGTATTTTTTTTTTTTGTCTAATATTTTCTCTATCTGAAATTGCTATTAATATATTGTCTGTTTTGTATAACACAAAAAATATGAAGGTGTAGCACTGCAGAGATCTTTGAAGAGGACATTTTGATTAAATGTCTGATGATGCAACTTGAGAACAACAGCAAAAAAAAAAATTGGAGAAAATTTAGTTTCTTTTAATTAACCATAATTTCAAATATCAGCACTTAAATCTTTGCAAGTTGTTTTCACAGTGTTGTAGCCAGGTAGCCCTACCTGCACTCATCATGAGAAGAGCTACTGTGGTCCCTCCAGAAAGTGGTACCATGGCAATACAGGCTAATTTTAGTTTTATTAATGTATGGGATGGAGGAGGGATTAAAAGGTTGTTCTTTTCTCTTCAATATGTGGGAGCAATAAGGAGTTGTTGGAGTGTCTGGCTAATCAAGAGCGTGTGTTTGTGTACACATGTATTTAGACAATGTGACACACTGCCTTTTGGAGTTTAAATTGTCTTTTGGTGCTAGAATATGTTTCCTATTCAGTTCTTATGGACATGGAAAAGTGTTGTGTTTCAAACCATCTAAGGTGTGAGATCTGTTTTCCCTATGGCTTCTTTCTTGATAATTTGGTGCGATTGACCTTAACTATCTTGTAAGAACCAGCTCTTTCAGTGGGACAATGATCTGTCCCAAGTACCAGTAATGACATAAACATATGCATGCTATCTTAAAAGTTCTTTGACTGTTCACATTTCTACTAAAATAGAACTGTAAACTTAATATATATAATTAATAAGGCAGTAGTCTACAGACTTTATTTTCTCATCCTGCCTCATCCAGTATTTTGATGTCATTGATAAGAAGGTACTTTAAAAATACCATAATATTGTAGTGTCAGCTAGGTCTTTTTTAATCTTAATCATCACACTGTTTGTAGTCACAACCTTGCTTTGCTTTGAGTTTTGTTTTTGCTTATGTTAAGAGTAACTTGCATCTTAACGTGAACCCTTTACTACCAGCCATCATCGTAATATAATCTTTGCATATATTGGCTGAAAAATTTGCCTTAGTTCTATGCAATAAAATTTATTCTATGATTATTCAGGACTTTTGGTATACTGATGGTTACATTGAAAGGTTTCCTCTATTATAAGTGCTCACAGTGAAACAGAAATGAATATTTAACAGGGTTTTGATTAAAAAAAAATGACTGGCTCTTCTTCAAATTTATAAAAGCTGGACTTCAGAATTCCTTTTAAATATGGCATATTTAATTCATATTATAGTTAATATTACATTTCTAAAATTATAAAAGCATACTGAAATAGTTTTTCATGTAAATTTGACAATCCTGTCTTTTTTTCATTAAATACAAGGCGAAGAGTAGAATTAGAAGTTAGTGGCATTGAAATTTTCCTCTGAGGGTAGGAAGTCAGCTCTGAAGGTTGTCAGAGGGAAAAAAGTGACTCTTAGTGAACACTGTTGGTTGTGATTTCATGAGTTCTTAATATGTTGTTAAAATTGATTTTAAGATTTAGGACATCTCTGTTAAATGAAGTTGTCTATAAGGTGTCTGTAGTAAATCACATGTAATTGAAAATTATAATCTCACTCAACATCACCA
Organism: Nestor notabilis; assembly: GCF_000696875.1. NCBI lineage: Eukaryota > Metazoa > Chordata > Aves > Psittaciformes > Psittacidae > Nestor > Nestor notabilis. The sequence continues at coordinate 97,442 of NW_009924944.1, read as the reverse complement.
AGTTCAATGTTCTCTACAAGTTATGACATATTTTCTTTTTACTGCTGGGCAACAAACCAAGTGTAGGAAGAGATGTGATTTTAAGGTGAATATATTAATATCATCAAATCAAGAAAACATCGCCTGTGAAGTTTAATGAGGAGAACCAAGACTCTTCAAAGGCGTATGTTGTGCAAGTTCCGTGGTTAGATTTGAAAATGATCAGATGGAGGTATTTGTAGTTGCTGGCTGTGCAGTATTTTTTCAGTCTTTATTTGATTTATGTTGCTAGGTTTTGTAAGCAACCAGAATTCTGAGGCTGAACGCTTACCAGTTTGATAGTACTCTTCATTTCATAGCAAAATTAGCATAGGTATAAATTCTGTGCACAAAATGGGGTTATTGAACTAGAAATAGACTGAGTTTGAAATGAACTGTCAATTGAACCTGGAGTAGGCTCGACTCAGGATGTTCTCATGTCTGCATGAGAAGCACCTCTTAAGCCAGAGGTTCCCAACACTTTGCATGTTGTACCCAAATTTCAGTTATTTTAAATTCTCCTACATAAAGTAAAATAAGCTTTAACTTTCTTCACTGCCTGCAGCCACAAGGTAAAAACAGCCTTTCTTGATGATTGTCATATGTATAAGAGTGAAGATGTATTAGAGAAATTTGACACAGAAATTTGGAACAGTAGCCACCTAAAAGTGCTAAATGTTTTAATTTATCAGGAAAATGCTTTTCTTTCTTTATAGAAACTAACCTAATAACTGAAAATTGATGATTATACATAAACTGTAAGGATGGTATTTGCAGTAATATTTGAAGAAACATGAATTTGTCAGGCTTATCCATGGGAAAAGTCCCCAAAAAGGTTTTAACTTTCATTAATTCTTTTATTCATTCACTCATTTCATTCATTCTTCACTTCTTCCTTGATAATAAATACAAATTTCAGGACAGTTTGTAATGTTTAAATTAATTATGGATACCTTTTCGCAATGCAATGCATTTCATTTTCTAGCATGTGATTAAAGGGAAAACTGCTGCTGCATGCTGTCCAGATCATAAATAAGATGGGGGTTCACACTGTATTGTTCATTTACCTGCATCGTGTAGGCATATTGTACTTAGAGAAAACTCACACCTCAGACTTGAAGGATGGTTTTAAATTGTCCATCACAGGTAGTTGGAATCAATAGAAGAGGTAGATTTAAATGTATTTTGAAGTTTTTTATGTGGTCATGACAGCTTGTTTTGAAGTTCTGTTTGGATAAGGTTCACCAAAGATCTTACGGAATCATTACTTTTCAAATGAATTGTCTTAATAATTCATTGGAGGTTTTAACATCAAATCAGAATCAATTTTCACAGCTTATATCTTTCATGGATCTTAAAATTACTGAAACTACTCACCCATTTTATTTTGTATTTTCCAGTCTGACCTTAGAGCATAATTAAATCTTTCTCTCCACAATTTACGTCATTAACTGTTAGGGATTGCAGCACTGTCAAATCACCGCATCCTGAACACAGAGGAAAATACTTTAAAGTATCTGTCAGTAAGCAGATGAGGAAATGATACATCTCTGAGCCTGTGTTTTGGATGCTGCCTTGACACCCTAACAGCTTGTTGTCCCCAAGGACGTAGTTAAAAAAAGCCAGATATCTGCAGACATGATCACTGGTAACAGTTTTGCTTTAGTCAGGGCAGTCCTACTATATTGCTCTTCCTCCGTATTTTAAATTCCAAGGCTGTCTTGGCTGTTTGTTCAAAGACTAGTTTTAATGAGGAACTGTAAGGAAGTAGTTTTACTTTCTCTTTTCATAAAGAAACCCCTCATAGACCCTCCACAGGCCCATGTAGATTACATAGAGATAAGCTTGGAAATAATGGAGAAATCAGCAGGGTGTATGAAGGTCTGCCCGCAGAAAAATGATGAATGTTATTCTGTTCATTCATGAAACTGAAACATTCTTTCATTATTTCTATTCTAGAATTACAGTAGTCAGGCTGTTATCATCATTAGAAAGATGAAACCAAAAGTATTAGCCAGAAAATCTCAAAAGTAAGCTGTTCGTAAGGTAGAGAACCACAGTCTGATTCATGGGAAGGCTGAAATCAAGGAGCAATCTGGTGGTAAATGGATTTTACTAGGTAACCAACCTTTCTCATCCATTTAGAAAAATCTTCAGGTTTTTCATTTTTATTTTTAAGATGCAAGAGAGGTGGGAACAATTTCGTATCTCAACAGCTTGTGTGCAGGCTGTTTTGGAGGATATTTTGGCAATGATGTCAAACAAGCAATGTGCTTTACTTACTGGGAAGTGTTAAGCGACTGGGGTAGTACATTGAAAAAATGGTCTAACTTGATAAAACTAGGGCATCTGGCACATGAATAATGTTCTTGCATGTCAAAACATGCTATTGTGTGATATATTTTGAATCAGCTGGTGTTTCTAATTCCTACCAAAGCCTTGGTTACTCTAAACTGAAAGGAAAATACTTGTAGAGAAAAGGTTTTAGACATAACCAGACCAGTAGTGATTTCAAAGAAAAGATGCTAAGAATAAAGAAAGCACCCTGAAGTGAAAATAAATTAACAAAACCTCTTCTGAAAACACAGAGAGCTTGAGACAGGTTGGGTGGAGTGCTGGTGGTTACTTCTTGCCAGGTTTCTGAAAGAACTGGTAGCTGAAGCTGCAGGTCCAGCATTTCTAATAAAGAACTGGGAAGAGGTGGGAATAAAAGTAGAGTAATAAATACTAATGGAGTTGTCTTAAGTATTGGTCTTGGACCACTTTTATCAATGGAAATCATTACTGATTTTTGCTTAAAAAGTAAAAAAAAAGGAAACCAGATATGAGGAGGAAGAATAAACTGATGAAATATGCTGATGGCTCAAAGATGAGCACCACCATCTCTCCAAGAAACAATCAGGCAGTATACTGCACAAAGTCACAGAATGGTTTGGGGTGGAAGGGACCTTCAGATATCATCTAGTCCAAATCTCTGCCGTGGGCAGGGACATCTAGAACACTAGATTAGGTTGCTCAAAGCCCCATCCAACCTGACCTTGAACACTTTCAGTGACAGGGCACATCCACAGTTCTTCTGGACATCCTCTCCCACTGTATCCCTAACCTCACTGTAAAAAAATTCTTCCTTATATCCAATCTAAACCTACCATCTTCCAGTTTAAAAACCCTGCCTCCCACTACTACAGATCTTGGTTGAAAGTCTCTCCCTGTATTTCTTATAATCTTTCAATAGTCTCAAAACCCAAAGTACCATAAATTAAATAGAGAAGTGTAGTCCAGAAAATAAGGTTGTCTGTTCTGAGACTAGTAACACAGAAATCTGCTGGAAATTCAGGTGTCTTAAGTAATTGGAAAACATTTGATTAAGTTTTACTCTGAGCTACCAGTGTAATTCATCTGTGGAGAAAGGTGTATGTGATGTTTGTCCAAGTGTCTAATGAAACCTCCCATGAGAAGCTTCTTAGAGAAGAGCTCAAATCAAACCAGGATTGGAAAAAATAAAATTTTGGAGGTGGTCAAGGAATGAAGACTTATTGTTGGGTTTATGCTATAGAGAAATTACAATGTATAAAATAAGATCAATTCTCAAAAGTTGAGTAAATCTGTACCTTCCGTGTTCACTACTTAGACATCTAACACAGTCTTAGTTCTGTTGAGTTGCAGTATCTCTGAGATGCATTTCTTTAATTTAGCAAAATTAAGAGGTGAATCCAGAAATCCATCAGGGGACTGGGTCTCAAGGAGGGGGAAAAGTTTCCTAAAGTAGGACAACTTCTGGCATAAGAACATACTGAATAGAAACTGTCTGTTAATAAATAGTTTAGATTTTTTTTTAAAGACTTTTAAAGTTTTCAACCCAACGTTACAGCAAAAATACTGATGGAGAGGAAAGTACCAATACAATAAGGAGAAAAAGAAACAGGACATTGCAATAGCAGAAAAATTAACTCATTCAATTTTGATTCAGGCACATATTATGTTATGTGCCTGAATATATTATGTTATGTTGAGTGAGTGACCTTGTTTTTAATATCTCATTTACAAGCCCATTGTATTTTTTGAAATCATGATAAAAAAAGAAAAAAGCTATGCATAGTTTTCTTTATAGGGTTGTTGCTTATGACATTTCAGTTCAGCTTTTGCAGGGAATTGAAATGCACCATAATGACGGTAAATTGTTGCACAGTTGCGCAAGGTTCTTAATTTTGTAGGTATTGTTAGAAGTAAATTGAATAATAGATTAACTGAACATCCAAATTATTATGAAAATGGGTTACATGTTCAAAAAGAGCTATGGAGATAATTGTAAGGAAGAAGATTGAAAAGACAAAAAAGCTGTCTTGTAAAGCAGTTGGTGAAAAGTATCACTGAATCTGCAGAGAAATAGATTTGTGTTACTTTGATGGACACTGAAGATACCATTTGAATAAAAATTTAGAAAAATATGATTCAGCTTGTGGACAATTAAAAAAAAAAAGGAGGAAAGAAGATCAGAAAACGTATGTATTAACAAGAGAGGCAAGAAAGATCCTTTGATCAGGCAGGATTTTAATTGCCCAGCAATTAAACGAATTGTATACTTAAGTGTGTAGAGAATGAGAAATGGAAAATATGCTAATTGTAGTGGAGGAATATTCTGAATAGCCTATGTAGGACAGGTTCAACGTGTAATTGGTTTTGGGCAGTAAGCAAGAAAGGAGGCATTATTCCAGAATGCATGCGCTGAGCTTTTCTTATCTGGCTTCTGACATATTTCAGCTTTTGTTTTGTTTCACTTCGAAAAATCATGTGTATGCTTGGAACTGAATGCCATGAATGGTGTAAATGAAAGCAGTCTTTTCACTGACTACGTTGTACTTTGGATCGGACTCTCTTTCACTAATAAAGCGAGTCATTTGACTGCACCGTTTCATCTTCTCAGGAGGAGTGCAGTTGTACTCTGTGGTGATTTAAAGGTGGTACTTAGTCAAGTTAAATGGAAAGTTTTCCTTAAACTTGTGTATTTTACTAAAAGCAAAATTTCCCAAGTATTTGCATGTGTTCTCCCTCCACACCCTGTGTTTTGACTCATTGATTAAAATCAGCGTGACCTTGTCGTCAGTAGAAGTTCTCTAGTAAGACATTTTGAGGGGAGGGAAGTTGGTTTAATTTTCAGTGTTCATTCTGGAGTAATTTTTTATTTCATCAAGGAATCAAAAGTGAATTAATGACATAAATCTACCTCAATAAGCCATGTAATACTGAAATTAATAGCTTCCAATGCTCAAAACCTCAACAGTATAAGCACAGACCAGAACAGAGAGATTCGTATGAAGAAACATAAGCTTGGACTGGACTACTCTCTTTGACGTTCTCTCCTTTTGTCCTTTTTAGTCTATCTCTCTCAAAATTGTTAGCTAATTATCTGTTTTTTAGCATGATTTTTTTTCCTCCATTCAGTGATTTTTCATAGACTTTTCCTTCTCCCCATTGTCTCTTTGGTAAAATAACGTCAGAACTGGATTTTACTTTTGTTTTTGTTTTGTATCTCAGACCTCTGTATTAAGCAATCACAGACTATGTTTTAAAAAGAAAGGTTGTACAGTTTTAGGCCAGAAGGAAGTTAATTTCATTTGAGTGATTTGAAGCATGATTTGATTACAAAGGAAGCCAGTCACACAGAAAATTGTTCCTGAACTGCGATTGCATGTGCTTATCGATACGGTTCACTCAGTAGTGAGCTTAGACTTTTTATTTTGGTATATTTTTCCTTGTTAAGCAGAAATTCAGGTTCACTTTACTATCACTTCTGATTACCTGTAGTTACTCTACAGAACGAGAAGGTAATTTTGGTTTGCATCATAAAATATAAAAGAAGATCAGAGCAAATGTGTTCTGTAGAATGGCTTTGTACAAAAGGGCTTTCATCAAAAGATACTTGAGTTGTCTTCTGTTACTCATTACATTTTGTATAGTTTATAAATTGGTGGCTTAATGATATCAGACCTGTACAGAGCTGTTACAGAACTTTTATGTTGAGGTCAGACACAAGAGATGAAATAAGGAAGAATTTTAATTTGAAATGTTAGTATATGGAAAGTGTAAAATGTCTCAGCAGTCTGGAATTACACAGAGAGAAAGAATTGGTTACCTTGTGTGAAAACTTCAGGAAAGCAAAAAAAGGCAGCAGTAGCAATCCTCAATAACTGAAAGAAGTGTTAAGGGATAATTACATTTCTGTACTTTGATAAACAGTCAAGTGTCAGTTATCTAAGTGAATGATGGTGTTGGGTTGTTCGAGCTGAAGAAAAAATCTAGGTATTAAAAGTTTTGGAGATCATAAATCAGAGATTTCAGAGCAGAAATGGGTGTCACCATCCCTGAATGATTCTGGTTGGGAGTCTTCCAACAGTGCTCCCAGCTTTGGGAGCATTTAGTAAATTGGTTTTAGCAGAAGATGAAGTCTCAGAGTTGGTTTTGTGCTACACACAAGCTCCAGACTCCAGCTAGAGCACTGCTGAGTGGGGGGATCAGCTCAGATCTGGCAGGGCTCCTTGTCTAGGGCTTTGGCTTTCTCGTAGCTCAGACGAGTACACTGCGTAAAACATGACTTTGCACCTATAGGCCACTTGGAGTCAGAGCCCTTGTTTGAAATGAGATGTATTTGTAGCTCCTTCATTCTGCCCAGGAAATTGGGCCAATGTATAAACCCCCAAAATGGGAGTTGACTCCATGGGAATGGGTATCCACACTGTCTTGCCTAGTGGACTTCATAGCCTTTAAGTCCCAGTAACTTCATCGCCTCTTGCTTTACTGTAACTTTTTTCCCATATATGCTTCACTTCCAGAAAGGTTTCTCTCACTAATGAAATAGCCAAGTAGTGGTAATGAAGCAATGAAAATTAAAAATGAGTGAGGAACAACCTAAGGTTTGAGTTTTGGATGAAAATAAGCTCAGCGAACAGCTGTCGGTTGGCGTGAACATCCTGAACTTTGCCTGTTTAAGAGCCAAAATGACTTCTGGTTTCCTAGCGACTTTAATTTTGTATAACTTGCAGGAGCAACCAGTGAGTTTCTGAACATCTGTTCCTAATGAAGGTATTAATCAGCAATGTGCTCACTATTTGCTATTTATGAACTTTTTGTGTTAAAAGGTTGTATTTGAAGGAAATTATTTCTGTTTATGGGTACTTAATAGACAGTGGTTTGTGTTGTGTATGTATTGGTTTAAATTAATCTCATAACATGAAATATACATCTTTATGTTATTTAATTCAGAAGTACGCTGCAGAAGGTGTCTCAACGTAATTTTGTTTGGAGAGCCTTTTGTAAACTTCCTGAGCTCCATCTGAGAACCTTGCTGCGGATGGGAATTTCAAGATTAAATTTATTTGTGACTCATTTCCAGCCCTTTTGTTCTCATGTCAATATTGTTCTTTAGTTTAAATAGCTTTTCTCAGTCTCTGATGTTTGCCTTTTTTTTCACTCTTGCTCTTTTTTTGTGCATTTTGAGACTGCAGTCAGGACTACCTCTCAGTCTCCTTGATAGCAGAGGGCTTTTCTATTGTCCACCCCACAATTATCTCAGTAGCTTTTGTCTGTGTCTGTTGTAAAGTGTTTTCTGTTTTCTTTGATCTGGATGACATGGTTAGATCTCCTGTAGCATTAGTTCTGACATGGATCCTTAATGGTCTCTACCTGAATAAAATAAATCTGTGCTTTCATTTTCAAGGCTATTTATAGTCCTTTATGAATCAACGAAATTACAGTGAATATTTAGTATTTCACAGACCATGATGTAGGCTGTTGAAAGCAACATTGCCTTTCTTACAAACAGTAGTTTAAAACAGACAATGATGGAGTAAATCCAGCTTATTAAACCTTCTGGCTCATATAAATGTTAATGTATTAAGATTAATGTGAATTTTGTTGGTATGTGGCTGCAGCATACTGTTTAGCAAGGTGCTGCTGTCTCTCTCGCATATCTCAAGCAAGATCTTGAATGTGTAGGGTTGATAATAATGTAATCACTCTGAGTAAATACAAAGTGATTAAACCACCAAAACTGTAAGAAAATTTTGATTAGATTTCAAACCTCAGGTACTCAACACCATGACCTATAGTATAGTAAAGGCCTTATTTTACTACTAATCCTGCCTTACTTCTGATGGAGATTAATGTCATGTTATGTAGAAGCATCCATAATATTTCTAATGAATTTTGTTGATGTGAAATTCCTGTGTTAGTAGGGTTTTTTTCATCACTTGAAGTCTTTCTTAGCAAACAGTAAGAAGGATGCTCCACATGACTTTGGGAGTCATTTCTCTGAGCAGCTGGAACGTTGTCCTATTTGTCAGGCCTGTGACATTCCCCTGGCTGTGCTGATGTTGCTATAGAAGATATATTCTGAAGAAAAGGCTCCTTCCTGCTGTCATTTGCCCTGATGCTGAGAAAACCATCCCTTTGTGGCTGTAAACCCTGCACCTGGGTAGCTGTCTAGTAAGAATTGGATTGATGCCTGCAGCTCAATCACTAAATGGTCAGCTATATAACAGCTTTTTTACCTATTATCTAGGCTTGTATTCTGAGTGACAAAGTGACATTTGTCCATCCAGGCGACTTGTATTGTCCTTATGAATGTAGTAGAATCAATGCATTTCTTGTAGCATCCTTCAGTGTTGCTAGATGAAAATTCAACAATTTTTAGGAAACCCAGATACACGGATGAATTTCAAGTTTAGGTTAGTTTTCATTAAACAATAATTACAGTTTTCACCACATGCAGGTGCAAAATCTTGGGGATCAAAACATATGCGGTGTCCATGAGAAGGTGTTGAGCTGAGACAACCCCCTGCAGCCTGGGGGTATTTCCTGCAGGAGCTGCGGCCGTGCAGAGCCGGGTGGGAGCGGGGTATCCATGAAGGATGCAGCCAGGGAAGGGCCCGCACTGGAGCAGGGAATGGATGAGAAGGGAGCAGCAGCCGAGAGGGGCTGTGCTGGGCTGAGCGCGACCCCATCCGCACCCTGCGCCTCGGGGAGAGGGGTCGGGAGATAAGGGGGGACCTTGGCCTTTGGAAAGGAGCAGGAAGGTGTTTTAACTTCTGATTTAGTTTTTTATCATCTAAATCTCTTTTAATTGGCAGTAAGTTTAGTTTTCTCTCAGTCAAGTCTGTCTTGATTGTGACAGTAACTGGCAAGTGATCTCCCTGTCTTTACTTCAGCCCCTGAGCTTTTTCATCCCATTTTCTTCCCCTATCTCTTGTTTTGGATAGGGAGTGAGCGAGCAGCTGGGTGGTACATGGCTGCTGAGCACGGTGAACCCATCGCAGAATGCTACTTCAATATGTTGATATTCTCTTTCAATTATTGTCTTTTGGGGAGGTTTTAGTGCAGTTCACGCAGTTGCTTGGAGCCAGTAATACTCAGAAATCTCTGCAAAAGCAGTAGATACTACGCAAAGGTAAAAAATAGTCTAGAATGACAGAAAGCAAGGAATGAAAATGAGACAATATAGGATTGTTTGCCTGTGAGAAATTGTTTTGGCTTTCTGGCTGTCACAGTACATAGTTTTGGTACAGGAGGTCCTTGCAGAAAGCTGTACATAATTCAGTCAAGTGAAAATGAGCAGAGGCAAACGAGGACTGTGACATGTAGTGATACATGCCTGATAGGAGAGGCAGCTTGTAATAGAGGTTGGTGATGATAATCTGGAAGCTGTTCTTCACAAGACGCAGTGGCAGACAATGAAATTCTTCTGTTATTTTGAGAAAGTGAAAAAATGAAACTATTTTATCATCATACAGAGCTAACCTTCACAGGTTTCCTTCTGTTCTTGTAATAAATTGTTTCTTAGGCAACACATTGTGTGAGGTTAAGAACAGCTCTGACATACTGTGTAGCATCGTTCTTAATCCTTCTTGTTCCCCTCTAAAGTATCGTTTGTATTGCATCAGCGCTGGCAACTTGGTAATAATCCAGTCCTGTTACCTAATTTATGTAAGATACCACACGTGGCATCTTTCATCTGGAGTTTCAATCTGTGGGGCTGTTCGTTTGCCACAGAGCATGCCATAATAATCAGTAAACCTTGAGTCAAATTAAGGTGGATAGTTTGATGGTATGAACTCAGCAGGAAATTGTTACAGGTCTAAATGTAATGATGAAGGGACCAAAGCATTACAGAAAAACAGAGATTTGATTCAGCCCAGGAACTACATTTTATTCAGATCTTCTTGTCTGTCGAGACTGACTAAAATGTTGCTCCATTGGATTTTTGAAGCAGGTTATCTGTAACTTCAGTTATCTCACGTTATAGTTTACTTTTCTGAGTAAAACTCACTGTATTCCATATGGGATAGTGAATGTTTCTTAGTTGCACAGATTCCAAATGTGACGTCTGATTGTTCGGTTATTTTTGTTTTTCATAAAAGTTCAAGCTAACAATATGTGTAATCCCAGTATGCCAGTCTTTTGGATACCATTGGGTAGTACTGCTGAATAGTACTATTTATACACAAACTTGCAGTAATAAAGTCTTTGAACTACCTCTGGGAAGAAACTTTAAACTGAAATACTGTAGTGTTGACTCCTGTGCTTTTCCTGACTTGTGAAAATCTAGAGAGGATGCTATATGAAAGGCTTTTCTGAGCTCTGAGATAACACTGAAGAAGCAGGAGATAGAAGTGCAGGTTCAACTATTTTCCGAGCTAAAGTGGAATTGCCTTGAGCATTTCACTATAAATTAAATTTGAGCACACGGTATCTGGCAATTAATAGCAAATTAAAACTGTCTTTATAAGCAGTGATTAGACAGTCTTTAATTGTCATCAATTCATATTCTGATGGCAAAGTGAATTTATTAAAGTTTGCAGACACTGAAGTAAACACAAGGAAATATTTTGCTCAGTAAACTTTTATTCCTATGCAATAAAGACTAGGTGAAAAGTCATTTGGGATTCTTTCTATTTGGAAACAGGGATTAAAATGAATCCGAGTCATCTTGCTGTTCATTAAGTAGCTCACTCCTGCTCAATCATAAGTAAGAAATGGTACGATGGGAAGACTCATCACTTGTTAGTGAAATTTGAATAACAGCAAGTAAATTAATAGATACAAATAAAAAGCAAGCTAATGTCAGCATAAAAATGTTTTTGAAACTTTCTAAAGCTGTATGGTGAGGATCAGGGTTGGATATCTTCTACTGCCTAAGGAAGTGGAAGTTATCAAGGTCTACCTATAGAGCTGTTCCATGATTTTTCCATTCCCATCTGTCATTCAAACTAGCTATAATTGGCAAGAATATTCATTTTCATAGGCTTACCCATGAAACTGGGTGATTTTCAAATGTCCATACGAGCTCCTTCTGTAAGATCCTTAAGATGTCAGAAATAGCTGCATATTTCTTCCTTTCAGCTCCTGTTTTCAGAGAAACCTCGTTATAGAAGGTCAAGGCATTAGAAATAGATATACATTGATTACCACTAGAACCCCACAAAACTCAAACCCCAGCCCCCCCCGCTAAAACCCCACCTGAGATCTCCACCCCATTTCTGGAGTTCAGTGTCTTACAACTTCTGTGGGAAATCCTGGTAAGTTGAAAAGATGATGGTGTCAGTAGGAGCGCATCTTTCGTTCTCCTCTCTTTCCATCCTCTCCTTTTCAGTCTCCTGTGTGTGTCTCTTACTGAAGCGAAATCATGTTTGTGATTTTAAAGATGTGTGGATTAAAATATTGTAGGCTCTGTTGGATGCCTGAAAGCACCGACAACACTAGAAAATTTATACTTTACCCTGCTAATTGTTGGAAAATATGAGCCCTTGATTGGAATGCAATTAGAAGTGTAACATTCTGTTAAACATATCACACAGCATATGGCATGTTAGTAGCAAATCCTCTAATTTAAAATGAAAAAAATACGTAGTTCTGCATATTAGCAAATTTTGCATGGAATCAAATTTTGCCATTTATTGAAACGTCAGAGGGGAAAAAGCCATCCTTGGTTATTTTGGTAATCTAAATTGGGTTTGTTTGATAAAACTTCTGTTCTCTAACAATAAACAAATATAAAAGAGGAAAACCCATACTATACTTAAATGTGCCATTAGCTCCAGCTAATCAAAACTATGCCTTCTGCAAGTTTAAAATGCTGAAGCAGAAACATAATAGAGAGCCACAGAGAAAGAAAATGTCAGAGGACCATGAGTGTAATTCATTGATGGGCAGTCAGAGGCTGCACTGTTTTGTCAATTAAAAACATAGAATGGATCCATAGACACATGTTCCTTTCTTTAACAATCTCAGTGGTTTAAAGGCTTACTGGACAGGGTGCTCGGCTGTCTTGTCTAGACTGTTTTAGCAAAGAAGGGTTGGACCAGATGATCCTTCAGGGCCCTTCCAACCTGTGTTCTGTGATTCTATGGTTCCGTACCCTCCAGTATTTCAGTTCATAGCCTCTGATCACATTTTTGTTTTGGTGGTGTGTTTTGGGGCATTTTGGAATAATATTTCCACGTGTATACCAAGGTGCTTCAAGAAACACCCTTCTGTTAGAGGCTGAAGTCTTGCTTGTACGTGCCCAGGGCCGACTAGTACTTAGAATATGTAGTAGCCCATTTATAAGGCTAAATGGAAGCACTGCTAGTTGTAACAGTGGTTCATTGAAAGATGGCTTGCTAGTCCAGGCTAGGATGGGAGCAACTAAGCTGCATCAGAGAATGAAATAGTTTGTTTTCACAGTGGTTGTGCACAGTTACTGCATGTCTCCAAATACAATTAGTCTTGGAGGGTGTTGCATTTCATTGATTCACTGCACATCCACTGCAATTTTTATCAGTGGAGTTCAAAAAGCTTTGAATGTTTTTTGTTAAGAGGGCACTCAACAAGTTTAGTATTTCTTATATTAGTAGATAGTCAATTTATCTCATGTGTGTCGGGTAATATTTATCTTCTTCCTCGTAGTTTCTGACTTCCTAGTCAGTCTTTCACTGTTAGGATAACTCATCACTTTAAAAATGTGCCTTATTTCTGCTTTAATTTACATCTTGTCTGCGATCTTTTTCCCATGGCATAGTATTTGTGAAACATCAGTCTAATGGCATATTGGCCAAAATAACCTCCTAACACTGGCTTTATTGAGTGTTCATCCTGAAATGGTAAGTAGGATTCCCATTCTGCTTGTCTCCTTGTCATCCCTGACTTTGTCACCCTCTTACTTGGGGCACTGGGAGTGACTTCCCACAGTACAGCTGAGCATGGCAGAGCCATAGCCCAGCCTTGTGAGAATTTGCTTCCCTCTCTTAAACCGGTCAGGAACGAATATTTTTCTGCTCTCACAGATAACTGATCATTTATTATGCTCAAGTACTGACATCAGTTTTGTTGTGACTTTGTGCTTCATCTTGACATTGCATTATACAGTCAATTTGGCATTGAACTGGAGAAAATGAGATTTATGAGGAAGCCGATTCCTCAAACTATTAATTTTATATCAAATAGCTCTCCAGAATGTTGCATGGGGGAGGAGGGAGTTCCTCTTCATTTTACTCTCCAGATTACACAGTTACTTTGGAAATCTTAAATCTAGTACATTTAAAATCAGTTTGTGCTACAAAGCCTGAGGTTTAGTATTGGTTCTTCTTGTTGTCTGTTGTAGTCACTAATCCTTTTAATGAAGAGCTTTTAGTATTGAAAAGATTCTATTTATAGTAAAGCCATTAGAGCATAAAGCTCCTCATTGCTATTCTGCAGCATGTAGCTGTAATGTTTGTCAGTAGAGAAAAGATATTTTTAGCTGCAGCATTGAAAACTGAGGCTGAAAGGTCAAGAATCCTCACGGGGATATGTTCTGCTACATCAGTGCTATCACACAGCTGCTGTTTACTCTCTTATCATTCTTCAGTAATAAGAAGATTTCTTTATTGTGACACTAAAGGTATAAAGCATCAAAAGGATTTTGTGCATGAAATGAATACTTGGGGTAGGATGATGTATCCAATCACATTAAATGTTCTACTTGTCCTTAAGTGAATGATTTTATTTTTCCAAAGACTATCTCAATACCTATTTGTCAAAAGAGTCATTCTAGGAAAGTTTTTTTATTAAAGGGGATAAGACCTAATGCAAGCAAAAGGCAGTCTGCTGAAATAGCAAAGAATTTTAAGTACATGCTGTTCTGCCTGACATCTACACCATTCATTTTCTTAGCAGCGTACTGCATGAACGGGAGACATAATATCAACGTGTAGTTTGCCAAAGAAGAAAAAAGAGCATAGAGATTTCTATTGGTAATTTGAGGAACAGAATTGTGGGTGGTGGTGATTATATCTGCTACAGGACAGCTTGTAGCACACTGGATAGGTACTCAGCAAGCACAAAAAGATCATGTGGTCCTTTTGAAACAGGATATGATAGATGATATGTGAAAGGGAGAAGGGAGAAAGGAGGGGGAGAAAAGGGATAATTATAGGAATACAAGGCTGCATATATTAGCTGAGTGTACAATGTGGAAGCTTCAGAGGGTTTTCTAATATCTTTACATAAAAATCGGGGGAAAAAAGATTAATTGCCACATTGAGAAAATTAGGGCTCTGTGATCAAAGGAAAGGCAGAGAAGAAATGGCCTGTTGACAGGTGGCTTATAAAAATGAAGAGATTTTTCAGAGGATATGAGTCTGGAGTTTTGTGCTGCTTGGGGAGACAGAGGCGCTGTCATCATATTTTAATAATAATAAGCTGCTATGTAACCCTTTTTATTCACCAAATATTATGTAGCGTAGGAAAAGTATGAGTAAAATAATACCCTGTTAGCTACACTTTCTTCTCCGGGTACAGTGAGATTAACTGTACTTCTCCTCTAAGAATTTCTACAAGGTCTTGCAGCTGGAGGTTGTTCTTTTCTGACACATGAAGTCCATTATCACAATACCTTTTGAAACAGGTTTCTTCATGTCAGGAAATTATTCTAATTCTACTCTTTCTGCATACCCAAACTGGTTTTTAAGACTATCTTTTCCAAGCTTTTACTATAGGCAGTATTTGGCTAGGTCCATGTGTTTATAACTGTTAGTCACTCTGTCTCCTAGAATCCTGCCAGGCAGCAAGCAGCATGGAGTGAGCACACATTAATAGGTAGCTCCTGTCCTCAGGATCTCATACATAAATAAACCTAAAATTGAAGGATTGTCAAAAAAGAATTGGAGAAACTGAAGAGATTCTACAATTATTTTCTTTTGTAATTGAATGAGATTTAGGTAAATGGGCTTTGGCTGAGGAGAATGACAGAGAAAGGGAGGATATGGCTTTAAGAAAAGACATTAACGGCTTGTTCCTGTAAAACCCAACACATGTTGCTTAGTCCCATTATCTCTCATCTCTCAGTCTGACATGGAGGAAGCCTGTATATTTCTGGCTCTGTCACTTTCACTGCAAGAGTAGTTTTGCCCTTTTTGTTTTGTTTTTATTTTTTGGGGGTGTTCAGGTTAGGAGGTTGAATCAGAATGCCTGTATACATATATACATCCTTTCTTAACACCTGTAAGAGGGATGCTGAGTGCTGACGTAAAGAAGCAGTTGGCTCATGCTGTGAGGAGCCAAGAGTGGACAGAATAGGATGGAGCCCAGCTTCTTCTTCCAGATGAGGTGATGAGCACTTAATTTACCTTACTATCATATGAAATACAAAAAGAAGGCTGAGGAAGGCCATGAAGAACAGGGACAATAGATGGAGAGAGACTCAATTATGTAGGAGGAAACCTGCATGAGCAGCCAGTTGTCATGTGGAAGAGAACGTACCTAAGAAGGAGCTGTCAGAAGCTGTCCTGATGCCATTCAACGGGCTTGGTCCATCCTTGCTGTAACCTTTTAAACTTGTGTTGGTATCAGCTTCTCAGAGCTTCAGGTCCTGTGATGCCAAGTGAATTTCTTTTTATTGCTTTGTTATCTTCAAATATGCATGACTGGAAATAGGACAGTACCTGGGGCTTAACACTGTCTTGGGAGGTTGTTGCTCATATGTGAGATATGCACATAGTATATGGAGTGGAGAAAGGTATTCTGAGTTCTTGGCTTCACGATGTGTATATATACATGCTTTCTTAATGAAAGAGAGACTTTATAAACATAAGCGATGGATTTAAGATGTTGGGAGAACTGGAAATCCCTGGGATTTTGATGGTAGCACATAGATTTCTCTCAAAAGAACTCAGGATGTCTTTTTCTTGCTATAACTGCTAGACTACAGAAGGAATCAGCAGAAGAATATGATAAAGATACATAAATTCATAATCCGTGACTTTCACTGCAAATTAAGAAGTTGTCTTTTCATAGCCTGTAGAAGTGGTCATGGTGTTTGTGGGATTTAAAAAAAGGAAGTTCTAGGTTCCAGATGAATAAAATAGTTTTTAAATTGATTGCTGATTATTTTGTATGAAAACATGATTTTGCGATTCCAGCTACTAGAATATTGTGGAAATATGGATGTAAACTCTAGTTTTCCTCACCTTCCCTAGTTAATCTTGGTAGTTTTTATACTTGCTAGTCCTGTGAAATCCCATGTAGGTTTGCTATCATCTGAGCTGCATTCTCTCTTGCTTTCTTAGGCTAATTCTTATTTGGGCTTAGACCAGCTTCAATTACTACAATGGTGGTTGCAATTTTGGAGTTACTCTGACACCTTTTGTTTTTGTAGTTGCTTTTATACAGTAAGATGTTCACATACAACCTAATCTGCTTTATTAACCAAAGGAATTTTTCCCCTTTTTACCATTGGTGGCTTTGGTTACTAAAAACAAAGGCAGCTCTTTTAGAGTCTAATGTGCTAATGCTCCCACTTGGTTGTGCCTTGGCATGAAGTTGAAGACTGGTAAAGTTTGGTATCTGCTGACATTCAACTTCACTGCAAATTTCTAAAATTCAATGCAAATCAGTTTGTTTTCATGAAATTCTCCCCTGAATCTCTTTCATGGGCAGAAATAGGTTAAAAATAATTGCAAAGCAGACATGCTACCCTTTATTGACATAGATCCTATGAACGTGCAGCAGCCTTGTACTGGTTTCATACTTTCACTTTAAATACATAGTTTCTGTGAGAGAGTGGAAATGTCAAAGCTGTATCTGTAGTGAAGACAAAAATACTTGCCTGTAATTGCTATTCTCTGAACACATTTTTTTTGTGAGAGAGGTTTTATCTGTTCTCCTTTCTGCTGTATCTGAGATTGTATACTCTTTTCTTGATTCGTTTGTTAACCAAGAGGAATTTTTATCTTTTTACTTGTCATGTTTGGAGGTTTAATGTGTGATTGCCTCTAATTTGAAACTTAGCCAATTCTATGAAATCTGGATATGTGACCTAGTTCGGACCTTAGATGCATTTTGTAGCTATGCCCCAAGCACATGTGATGGCCCCTCAAGTCCTTCTATTTGCAGTCTGTCATCACAAAATGTATTTGGCTCCTGGTTACTATATACAAGGATTAACGATTCCTGACACAGCTGAAGTTGTGGTTTAGGAATCTCAGTTTAAATCTCCTCACAACAACTGAAATATCAAGGGTTGTTATTAGAGAAAGATTAAGTTGCTCTGAGAGATGTGTGCAAAATTGTATGTACATCGGGGAATCTTGTCATTTCAACTGCACTTTTCTGGCAAGTACAGGGCAGTATCTGGACATTTCAGTTTATCTACTTGAGCTAATCTGTGACTTTATTGTTTAAACAGAGCCTGTGCTGTAGAGCCACTTCAAATGAAAATGAAGTACTAGGTTTAGCTCATTTCGTGAGTCTTGTCGATGCTGATGCTGTCTCTGTGATGCCATGACTTGTGACTCCAGTCCTATTTGTTAAGTGAATGTATTTTATGTGTAACTAGTGAGTTGCTGCTAGTGGATGGTAAGTGTAACCACTGACTTGTTTTATTGTCTGTTTAAAGCTCTCCTGAATCTCTGCAAGATTCTTAAGACACATTTTTGCTGCAGTCTCCTGCTTGTGATTGCGTGCCATTCAAGATTTGTAAGGAATTAAAGGTTGGACTTAGTGATCTTAAAGGTCTTTTCCAACCTAAACTATTCTCTGAATCCGTGAACTAACAGCAAGGTCTTTTCCAACCTAAACTATTCTGTGAATCTCTGAACTAAGAGCTACAGGTAGCCTTGTCTGACTGTGTCTCTTTCTATATAGCATTTCAGCATTTGGGATCCAGTGCAATTTATGTTAACAAAATCTAAATTGGGATACCCTTAAGGATAAAACATTTCTGGAAATAAACTTTGTTGTTCTTGCTGTCAATTAAATGAGTAGGTCTCGGTGTAATATCTTCTTTGTTCAAGATTCTAGCTTGTGTGTGGTTGACATGCCAGAAATATAGATAAAATGTGATAAAAGGCACTGTTGCTATTGTCTGCCCACATAGATAATTTGTTTGCTGCATAAATACACCTACAGGCTTGTTCCATGCAGAGGTCTAAGTAACTACGTAGAAACATGTATTTGTTTTGTTAATTCACAGATTTTTTCTGTGTTATGTTCAACATAAACATAGATAAATAAGCCAAGACTTCATCAGGGAAAACCGTGTTTCTGCCAAATTGTGTTACAGTAGGCCAAAAAAAATTCCTTCCAAAAGATTCCTAGCCACTTCTGAAGGGACTACCTCAACTAGTGCATGTGACTTCTAAAACAATCAATCTGTTCCTATGGAGTGAAAGTTGAAGATAAAAGAATAATTTTGCCTTTTCACCAATAACTCTGAGTCTAGGAAGTGTGCAGTGAATAATGCAAACTGATTTTTAAAGCCATGGGAGAATGTAGGTATGATATGGAGCAGCCAAAGCCTGTGAAGATGTCTAACGTGGACCTCATGCATTGCATCTGAGAACAAAGTGACGTATGAGCTAGAAACATGACTACCTAAGCAAATACCCTATTTCTAACTAGTTCCTAGAAGAAAATGTTGCAAAATTCTCTTGCAGAACTGCTAGAGCTCCTCTTTCATACTGTATATGTCTGTAGAAACATATCATCAGTCTCTGCAATTTCATTGCTGATCAAGGCTCCAGTGGTATTTTGATAAATGAGCAAGTCTGTTTAACTGCAGAAGCAAATCCTGTCTTCAACATTTCATGTGGTTCCTTCTCTGAACTCCTTTTCCCATGCCAGCTTCCCAAATCATCTTACGCTAGTATGATCTCTAGCATCTCCTTCATTTTTCTTGGCTTGTGTTGTCCTCCTGAGCTGATAGAGCTGAAGCCTTGCAGTTCCCATTCTCTCTCAGGGTTCATGGAATGGCATGGAAGATCTCATCCCTTCTGGCTCCAGAAGTCCTTAAACAGTCAAATGGGTATCTTTCTCTGAGGGCAGGATGAATTTCTGGCTTTTCTTTTTTGTCAAACATTATGTTAATAATGCTGGAAGCTGACTTGGGAAGCTGATTTTATTTATTTATTTTTAAACCAAAACGCCTTGGAGAGCTGGATACTGGAGAATGGTGTATCCCTATGTATAAAGCTTGCTGTAACTTCGAAAGCGTCCAACTGCACTGGTATGTGAAGGCAGTTGTTTTCACTCTGGTGCTTACCTCTTGTGAATTTATGATGCTATTTTTCTGAGAACACTGAAATGTTTTTTCTCATCAGTGGGGGAATCATATCCCTGTGAGAAGCATAATGTGCATGTTACATATAGACAGACTGAGAAAAGATCATTACTTTGCCTCAGGCTACGGAATAAGACAGTAATATAGTGGGAAGCTCAGTCTCGCAGTCTCCCGGTTTAACTAGTGAATGACTCATGAAAGTGGCTTAAAATGCAGTAGGAATGAATAATGGTGAATAAAGCTTAGAAAATGGTTGGTCAGAACAGTGTCTCCTATTCAGGGTTTAATAACGTGTGACTTTCACACCAGTTTTGAAATTAAACTAAAACTATGGGACTGTATTTTGCTTCTGGCAATATTCCTGATTAATAAGCAAAGCAAATGTTTTTCTACATGGAATTGCTTCCAGTGTCTTTATTTACACATCAGCATGTCAGAGTAGTCCTTTCACTTGTAATTTGGCTGTTTAGCAAATCTTTTTTTGTTACTCCCTTTAGCTGCCACTGGCTTGGCTGTGAGGTGGCATTAGGCTTACAACCTTCTGGATATGAAGACTTTCAAATATCCACCTCAGCATCGCAACAATATTTCTGTCCAAAGACCTTCCTGATCCTGGAATTGCAAGAAATCACCTCTGGGAAGAGGTTTCATTTTTTATTGCAGGTAGACCATCATCAAGCCTGTGCTTAATTTATTCCAATTCCATTTCAGGGTCAAGTCTCAAAGGAACTTTAGGTGGGATGCTAAATTCCTAGTGTCCTCCAGATCCTGTAACCCACTGCTTTCCTTCTCCTTCCTCAGGTGTAGTTCAAGGAGGACTTTTAACTGACCTAAGATGAAGGCTGCTATGAGGAAGTATTTGTGCATTCCCCCTCCTGGTAGTGTACTGGGTTTTGGCTCTAGTGTTTGTATAGCTGCCAGAAAAGTCAGCTTAAGGAGTTGATCTCTCTGAGAACAGTTTTCTCCCCTCAGTGCTGAGTCTTCCTCCAGACTATTTCCTCAATTACGTTGTGCACTTTTACTACCTAATTTGTTCTAACTTTGCCTCTTGTGAGACATCCCTGCACTGACTTAAACCACCGGTCCGACAGAAGACAAACCCACTGGGGAAAGGCAGATAGTTTTCTATAGTGATAGTGATTAGAATGGCTGGTTGGAAGATTGCCTTGGTTGATTTGAGAACTGCAGGCTCAGATCCTCTGTTCCCAAAAAGAGGGAGGAAATAGTTTGCTAAGGAAGAGGAATCTCCTTCATCCCTATTCCAAACCTTCTTTATGTGATCCTCATTAAAACTTGTGTCTTATGACTGATGGCCTTCATGAGGCTTCAGTGTACCAACCTTAAAACCTTTCCCTGCTGGAGTACTTTATAGTCCAAGGCTGGTTCTGTGTGTATTAAACCCCATCACAGAATATCATTTAATCTCTATACCTATTCAGCTAGGTATTTTAAAATGCAAAACTCTTAGGAATTGACTGCTCAATTCTACCCAGAATTGGCAAATTATCTGATGAAGTTTCATTTTCCTCCAGAGCTGTATGACTAAATGTGAGAAGGCAAAACAGAGTACTCATCAGTAAAAATAATAACCACAAATCTCTGTGAGAAAGTGGTATTAATTATTCATAGAGGGTGATTTATCTTAAAACTTACTGTTAGACTGGCAGCTGAAAAAAAGGCAGATGTTTCTTCTGTGTCCCACAGGGCTGGAAATAGAGCATTTGAGTCAAATTTGATATCCACTTAATGATCTGGAGGGTGTGGAGGTCTGTATAGTTGTGATTTGTGTGGGAAGTTTGTTTTCAATGAACAGATGGAATGACTTTTTTCATTATGTGTACTGTTTCTAGTTTCTTCTGTATGTTGTATAGAGGCTGCACTGTAACATCTTTCATTTAGGACTATTGCTGCATATTTTAGAACAAATATTTACAGGAATAAATACAAATGAATAATGCCCTGTATGAAAATTTTACTAGATTTTTTGTTTTTAAATTATGAACTCTCTTCTAGTAGTTACATTTCACTTTTGAAGTGCTTTGCAAATGCCCTTAAATACCACAAACCCAGAGTTTCAGAATACAACATTTAGATAAAAGGTAGAGGCACTGAAGTAGAATGGAGTGAGAAGGAAGAAATAAATTTCTGACAAAATCTTGAAGTTCCAGGTCTCAGAACACCTGGTTTTGTCCTCTACCTTTATTGTAAATTTATTGTGATACTTTGGATAAGTTGGTTTTGTTTACTTTGGTTGTGAGGTTTGAAAGTTTTAAAGAAGTTGAAAAGAGCTAACCAGTATGATACAGAATCAGTACAGCATAGCTGAACTGGATGTGTGCCATTGTCTGGTCCAGAGCCCACTCAGAGCAGGGCCAATCTTAGTATGAAAAAGAAATGCCAAGTCAGGCCAGATGTGAGGGGTGTCATCACTTTTTTGACTTCCCAAGGTCAACCCATGAGTTAGGAGCACGTTTGACTGCGTGTTTCCACCCCAACACTGTCTTCTAGTTAACTTGCTAATAAGTACCTTCAAAGGCCTTCTGCGTGCACTGTGATTTTTCTTTGGTAATTACACTGTTCATATTTAGAATTTAAGGTGAAATGAAGGACATAGGGTTATGAAGATAAAGGAAAAACAAGCTGCAAAAGTTAAATAGCTTTATTAGAATGGGAGCCCTCAATCTGTTGCCTTAGTTAAGAAGTTAACAAGGTGCAAGATTAACACAGAAGACGTTAGTAGATAATTATTTTCTCCTTGTGTCATCTTCTCTTATAAAAGTGTATATATATATAGATATAAAAATTTTGACTAGTGGTTTAGCTTCTCAGCATTTCATTTAATCTGGTTTAGAGTCTATGGTATCATCTTTGTCTGAAATGTGGTAACATGAGCTTTTCTTGTAAAAAAACCCAACAAACCCAAATCCAAATCAGCATGTATTTGAATTCAGTGCTTATCCTGCTCATCATCACATTTATGTGAAAATAATCCAGATTTACTTGGGCACAGTGAGAGAAGTTGTGGTATTTACAGTTGCATGTTTTTATTTTGCTTCTTGTCTCTGAATTTTGGGATGTGTTTCGTTACAAATAGTTCATTAATATACATAAATAAATCATGCAATGCAACGGAAGGGAGCTAGCAGTGGGCTGCCTAGCTCTGCTCTGTCTCATCGTAAGATCTTCTTGTCTTGGACTGATGGTGTACAGAATTGCAACAGGCATATAAGAATGTGCAGGCAACTACAGAAACGTGATGCTGTTTGCCTACCTCCCACTCTGAGCATGAATGGCCTTTATGGATCCAGGTTTGGAGCATGTTTTGTATTTCTTTGATGGGGCTTGTGTCTGGCTTTACTACACACAGAGACCAATATGTCTTAGTGTTTCTCTTGTGGAAATGCTAAAACCAGAACAGTTTGCCTTAAAGATGTTGCAAGAAAGCTGCTTTTCATTCAGTTCTTCAGTTCAGCCATGAATCTGGTCCTGTGGGGTTGAAAGATCTAGAATTATTTGCAATTGTTAAATAAAATTCCATAGCTATTATGCTATGCTCAATTTTTCCAGTACTAAGTTCTAGGATTCCTGATTTTTATCTGAACTATGACAAAACATGATAGCTTTTTATGTATTTTAATTCACCTTTTTCCTACCCTAAAGGCACCCTAAGAATGTTTCCTATCAGCATCTCCATCTCAGAGATTTTAATGATTTTTCTCTAACATTTTCTTTAGAGAGTCAGTTCTTTTCTGGAAGCTTGTTGCCAAGCTAACTTCATTATGCTATTATTATTTAGTGGTTTGTTTTTTCTTCACTAAAGAACATCAGAACTTCTAAGAACTAAATTTTGTGAGAGTGGTTGACCTTCCGTGGTATTGAAAACCCACACATTTTCTTTGGGAAGAGGTTTATATTTTATCTGTATGACCTGAGTCTGGAAAGACTGAACTTCTTTCAGCTACTTTTCTGTACTGATGCCTAAAATAAAGCTGGTAACAATTACCAGTGCCTCTTCTCATGGCTTAATAATAGAACCTATGCTAGAACATTCTATCAAATGAAGATTTCACGTATCATTTCAAGAGAGAAAACGTACATGGAATTTTAACAGCCTCAGACCTGTCAAAATAGGCGACTTCTAAAATTGCCTTTTTCTGTTGAAGAAAGTAGTTCATTGGTTTCAGCATTAGCAGTATTTGGATCACTGCCTTAAACACACTGCTGACTATTATGCTGAACCAACATACACTCAACCACCTGGGTGTTAGCCAGGTTCAAGTACATGAACTTGAAGGAAGAGGGATTTTGTCCAGGATCATACTTCTTTAGTGTATGTCAGGTAAAAGCAGAGCATGAAATTGATAAATATTTGATTTCATTGGAATAATAGGATTTTACCACGTAATGAATTTTAGGTGAACAATTATTACTGCTATTAGTATTACCTGTGGTTGTCACGTAGCGGCACAGATTTCTATTCCTGCCAGATAAATCAAAGTGACCAAGAGAAAGAGAATTAAATTGAGTATTTGAAAGATTTAGTGGTCTTTGTCCTTTACTCAAAATCATGTTTGTATTCACTTGAGGACGTTCAGACTTTTTGTCTCAGCTTTCACATTTTTCTCTAAAATGTTTCTGTTGCTGTTTCTATTTCTAGACACACTTTATGTGTTTCTATTTATAGTGTTTCCATTGCATGTGTATATATGTACACGTACAAAAAATTCGCTGGAGCTGCAGGTCAGTTTCCTTTACACAATAAATGTGTGATTGTGAAAAAAAAAGAAAATACAAAATTTGGAGGAGGAAGAAAAGCCTTATGGACAAGATGCTGGAATCCAGGATACAGAAACTTGCTAATTTAGTCTTTGAAGATACAAGTGATATTTTCGCCCTGCATCCACTTGCTAAATATTCCATAAATAGACTTTATTCATATCCCTCTAGGAGAGACGTGGCTGCAATTTATGGAAACCTCATCATGCTCCATGAAAAAGCTGAATGCTGCAGCTTTCAGACTAAAGCCTGCTGGTTCATAAATGTTGCAATGCCATGAGTGGTATGAAAGTGTACTTTTTTATTCCTTTCTGGCAGGTGATGGGATTTTATTGCTTGAAGATGATTTGTACAGAGTTCAAAGAGAAAAAGCATGAGCTCAATGAATTTTTGAAAGAATTTGATGTTGGCTAATAAAAAAGATTTAAAAAATAATCTGACAGCCTGGTTGGCAAGGTGTGGTTTCAGTTGACCATATCATTCTGTTGCTTCTGCTCTGACCGGTATACAGTGTCATGTAGCAATCAAGTCCTCCATTCTTGATGTGCCTGTCAAGAACTGAAGTTTAGAGAGAAGGTCTTGATAGCTGCAAACCTTAGATCTTTCATACACTAGCGGTGGTAAAAAATTTGATCAGTAGAAAAGAACTTTGCTGTGTAGTCATATTTTCTTTCTGAAGATGAAGGCTGTTCATCACAAGAAATTACATTCTTTCGTTATACCAACAAGTGCATACATGCTGAGTAGAAATACTACCACGGTGAAACTGGTGCCTTTAGTGTCCCTGCAGTGTCCTTGGCAAAGTGCTTGATGGATTAGCAAGAGAGTGGTTCTATTACACACATTAGGTGCAACTCGTTCTTTATAATATCAATTGATGCATTGTTATTTACCATTCCATGCATACGAAATTAAAGTTTTAATTTAGTTATATTAAAGCCATATATTAAAGAAGAAAAAAGGATTCACGGTAGTTTTAACTTGCTGGTTTTGAGCTTGTGAAGCACCCCCAGCTCTCTGGTGGGGCCCACAACCTCAAATTCTCAGTATCTTTGGAGGCTTGGCTGGAGAAACTAAGGATTCTGAGTTGTCTTTGAGGAGGCACTAAGTGTCTTGGCTCAGATCTTCTGTGTTTAAGTGTAAATACCCCAACATGAAGTCAGTGTGAGGGTACAGATGGAATATAGAGAATATAGCCTAGTAATACTTTAAATGGGATGTAGCCTACAACTGGATTCCCTCTTTCCTACAACCTACAGCATGTTGATGTTGGGTTTTGGCTTTTCGCTAAATGGAACAATCTGGAGTATCAGGAAGATGTAAGAAAGCCCTAAAGAAATATTGAAATGAATGAAAATTTCAAACAAAGATTTTATTTTTATTTTTTAAAGAAAGTAATTAAGGATCATGAATATTTTGGTTACTCTGCAATAAGCAAATCCTTAAGGGATAAAAATATGCTCTAAGTAGCTGCTTTGAAATTCATAATGCGTTTGATTAAAAACTTCTGTATTGCTTAAGCTTTGTACTGAGTTCTACAAACAATTCATAAAGAGTAGTTCATAAATCCTATCCTCTCTCAAAATCTGATGTGTGCAGTGTTGAGAATGAAAAAAAAAATGCTCAAAACCCAATAGGAAGTTAGAAATACTACAAAGAAAGCAAAAGGTCCTTGTTTTACTGAGACCTTGGCCAGTGCAGGGACTTGGTATTTTTGCTTAGAGTTGCCTTCTGTATGTGATATTTCTTATATTCTTAAGCATCCTAGAGATATGTGACAAAGGATGAATGGCAAAACAGTGCAGAAAAGAGGGCAGAAATATGGAAGTTGAGTTTTAAACTGGCAACAGATTTCAAATGGATTTCTATTTGATTTATTTTAATATTTTAAAAATAGAAGAGTTAGGATAATTTTGCTTTCTTTTCTTGAAAACCTTTAACAGGCACACCATGAAATAAAGGTTTTCTTCCCTAATTGTGAAGCTGTGGGTGAACAAACTAATGTGATCCTCTCAGTAGAAACACTTACAAATAGTCAGCAAATTAGCTTATAAATTCTCCCACTGAATACATGAATTGCATGATAATTAGAGGTTATAATCAAGTCTTAAATAAAGTGAATTTATCTAAATAACACGTGCTGCAAATGCTTGTTAATACAATGTTTTTCAAGAAACTGTTTCTTGAATGATCATCTCTAGGTCACCTGAAGTACCTTTCTTACCTCTTCCTTTGCTGAGTTTTATTATATACCCTAGTGATTTTCCAACTCAGAAATGGAAAAGGGCCATAATGACATTATTGCTGTGGGTTTTGTTGCTGAAATTTTCTCAAAGCCCTTGAGCAAAGTGAAACTGAATCAAAATTGGTGGCATTCATCAGCCACAGTGAACAAACAGGATCACTCTTCACGTCAGAAGGAATTTTAATGTTTCATTACAATCCATAATTAAATACCCACTCTTTCCTCATCTACCTCTCTCCAATCTGTTTACTTGGCCCTTCATAATACTGACATTTCTGCTGACCTGTGTTCCTTAAAATTATGTTGTAGGTCTTTAATTCCATTTTCCAGATTACCCTGAGGTGAAAATTTTTGCCATTCTCTTCAATGACAAAGGCTCTTAGAAACACCAACTAGTCTTAGTATAGCCTTGATCTCCAAATTCAGTTCCAAAAGCTTCAACAAGAAGAAATACTGAACAGGAAAAAAGGGAAGGTCATGTGAAAAACAACGTGTGATGTTTCAGTTGCAGGGAAAGAAAAATCAATTGGATGTTTTAGTGTGTTATGATATCTGAAATCTTACGCGGTGCAGAAAAAAATCACAAATGTAATTCCTCCTTAAGAGGAGGGTAAATCGTAGGAAGAGAGAAGGTCAATTTCTATAGGTTAGGATCCCTAAAAAGTGACAAATAAAAATCAGTCAGTTTTCACTGCAGATTAAATTAAAAAAGTAAATAGTAAAAAGACATGAGCTTGAAAGAAGTCAAACTTTTAGATGTTTATAGTTAAATCTGATCATTTAGCAATTTCATTCTATACTTTTACTGTAATAAAACAATCCTCTATGATAAAATAAAGTGTGATGGAAATGCAACAGAGAGTTTTGGATTTCCAAATGTTGTTATGCCTGTGGCCTGAAAACTGTTCCAAAGTGGTATAAAAAAGGAAAGAAAGAAAAAAGCCTGGTCAGCAAGAATCCCTGGTCAAAATGAATCACGGCTCTACTTGTGCACTGCTCAGTGCAGCACTCAGAGCAGCTGCTTCTGGTTGTCACTTTGGTGATTCAGAGCAAATTAAGTTTGGAAGCCCCAAACTTTGCTTTCTCAATAGAATAGAATGCATGGTACTCCTTTCGAGCTAAAGTATGACCCACCACAGATCTATGAGAACTTGCAAATTCAAGAGTTATGATGCAAATTTCTAAGAGATTTCTTTTAACCCAAAGAGAATATTGTAGTTGCTTATTGCAACAGAAATGTAAAAATCTGCAGAAGCTGATAATGTTTGCCCAGATATTTGGTCACTTGGCAGTGGAATTCAAGACCTTTTAGGTTTACAAGGTGTTCTAACTATACTTATCAACCTAACTAAATCCCTGCTGTAAGAACGACTACTGGTTTCAAATAAGAAATTTTAAGATATTCAGAGTGAGGCTTTAGCTACAAACTTTACTTTCAGTTTTATTCTTTGATGCACAGAACCTTAAAAAGAAGTTTGAGCCTGTAGAGACATACATGCTTTCTTGACTGGAACTTTTCAAGTTGATTTTAACTTAATGCAATGCTTGCAGAATACCCTGCATAGCGCATCTCACCTGCTCAGGAATTTAGCGATGCACTTCAGTACATGAGCTCAGCATACAGCAGGTAAGGAAAGCAATGTGGGAAGTCAAATCATCTGGAAAACAAGCAGTGATCTGATTTCAGTTCAGAAATGTTAGGTTATTCTTAATTTTAGATGCCATGGCATTTGCCAGCTGATGTGCTTATGGAAAACTTGTATTCATGTGTCGACACTTTTTCCCTTATGGGCCATGTTGAGTTGTGTATTGCAGTTTCCTGCATTAAGAACCTTTAGTAAGAGAAGAATATGGAGATTTAATAGGACTTTCTCCACGTTCTGGAACAGTGTTGAAGATGGTATATATTGGAATGATTAATTTTTTTTGCTGTTCATTGCAAAAATCAATTTGGATTTAACTGACTTCGTATTCCAATTTGGCAATTCATCTGTGTGTGATGGCTAGCACAAGTGTTTTTGAAAATACAAATCAAATTGATTAACAAGCATTTAATCCAAGGGAGATCTTTTTCTTGAAGATCTTTTTTCCCACTAGTAATATCTTTCAGTATTTCTGCAACTGTTCTCTTTAAAGGAAATATGCATGGTTTTGTTCATAGAAAATAATAAGAAAATAATTTGAAATTATTTTTTTACAAAATTAAAATACCTGGCATTGCATATAAGAGAAGAAAGTAAAAATATCCATTGGAATATGAAATTCTGGCACTTGCAGCCCAGAAAGCCGTCTATATCCTGGCCTGCATCAAAAGAAGCATGACCAGCAGGTCGATGGAAGTGATTCGCCCCCTCTACTCTGCTCTTATGAGGCCCCACCTAGAGTACTATGTGCAATTCTGGTGTGTTCAACATAAGAACTGTTGGAGTTAGTCCAGAGAAGGCCACGTAGATGCTGTGAGGGCTGGAGCAGCTCTGCTCTGGAGCCAGGCTGAGAGAGCTGGGCTGGGTCAGCCTGGAGAAGACAAAGCTCTGGGGAGACCTTATTGAGACTTTTCAGTATTTAAAGGGGATTATAGGAAAGACTGAGGGAGACTTTTTATCAAGGCCTGTAGGGACAGGACGAGGGGAATGGCTTTAACCTGACAGAGGGGAGATTGAGATGAGCTCTGAGGCAGAAGCTGTTCCCTGTGAGGGTGCTGAGGCGCTGGCACAGGGTGCCCAGAGAAGCTGTGGCTGCCCCATCCCTGGCAGTGTTCAAGGCCAGGTTGGACACAGGGGCTTGGAGCAACCTGCTCTAGTGGAAGGTGTCCCTGCCTGTGGCAGGGGGTTGGATCTGGATGAGCTTTAAGGTCCTTTACAACCCAAACCATTTTATAATTCCATGGAGTTGGAAAGGTTTAAGTAGCATATCACCCATTTCCAAAAATTGTTTAAATGATGAGATTTATTTATTTCTTAATGTTTTCTGGCCAGACTTTTTTTTTTTTTTTTTTAAGGCAGACCTTCTCTTTGAAGACATAATGCAGTTATATTTATGACTTACTATTTTAATTATTTTCTAAACATTTTTTGTTACTGCCTTTGCTTATACATTCCAATTTAGTATCATTGAGCCTTGTTTTAGAAGAGGAGATTAACTGCTTAGTATGAAATTTCTACTAATTCTGGCTGAGTGAGTGGGCAATAGTATTTGTTGCAGTTTGTTGTGTGGGTATAGGAAAGTAAGAAATGTAGAACTAAATTCAGCGAAGTAATTCTTAAGGAAAACAATTTTTGTAAAACAGTGAGAACTGAGTTTAAAGTGATACACATACCGAGTCAAAGGTCCCTTGTTATTTGTTTTTAGGTACAACCTTCTCCCACTAATCCTGCAGAGTTCCTGTTCTGCCTAGAAAGCAAGAGAAATAAGGCCGTTTCCCTCTAAAACATGCCCCAGGATAGACTCAGGTTAGCTGGATTTTGCCAGATTTCAGTTCCTTACCCACTCAAGCATACATGGAAGATAATAGTGCAAGTCATACTGTGGAAAGCATATTAAAGGCATAATTACAAAGTGTTTTTTAATGGACTGTCTTATCTGTTAGTTTAAGCCTTGATTCTCTAAATACTTGGGCATTGAGTAATTTTACACCTAGAACTATTCATGTTGAACTCTGTGGATTGTTCACATTACTCCTATACGTACCTTCCAGGTGTGTAAGACATGGAGCACTTACGTTAGTAAGTAATTGTGTTAGTAACCTAACATAAGTGCTCCAGGTAGTAGGTAGCTCTGCTATCACCCTACTTCGAATAAGTTGCCAAATTCTTGTAATTTTGTTTCTGCCTCCATAAATTCCCAGGTTGTGTTTTTTTCTCTAGACCTTGCATAGCTCTTTTGACTTCTGAAGTCCTGTTAAGAAATAAACCTGACTCTTGTCTCTGGGATAAATGCAGTAGAAGTCTTCTCACGAAAAGTGAATGCACTTGGACACAGAGGTCTTAACGATGCAGCAACTTTTGTGGTAAGAACTATTTAATAGTTGTATAGCATCAGTCTGATACCATCAGCGAGTTGTTAGGTTGTGCAGTGATTTGATAGGCCTGAATAAACTAAGAATTTAATTTAAATCCAATTAATTTAATTGAAATCCAGACCTCAAAACCTTTTGGGGTTCTGCTGGTATTTGTAAGCAAAAATTCTGGCACTGTGTGTTAGAAACTTCCCAAATTCTGCTCCAGGAATTCAGGAGCAGAGCAATGACATCCTTATCTGCCAGCTCCTCATTCTGTGCCTTATCCTGCAACACCAGCCCTTCTCTTGTTCTATTGGAAAAAAATTGCTTTTGCCCTTGTATTTCTTGCAGGAAAATTGACCTTTAGGAAGTCTCCTATTGCTTCCCCAATTTATAAATCACTATTTGACAGTGTCGTTCTTTCTACCCTGTGCGTAAATGAAACAGATCTGCAGGGACAGATCCTGAAGGAGACCTGTAATAAAAGAATTCAAACCAGAGGCAGTCTCATGCTTGAGCTAATTCTTCTTTTTTAGGGATGCTCATTCAGATATCTTCTGGTGCACACTGTGCTGCACTATGACTTGAGTTGTCTTTGGCTTTTTTTGGTGGCTCTATGCAGTCTGTAACTCTGCAGCAAAACTGTCACAAAAGCTTTAAGCTGTTTATTTTACTGTTTCTGTTTGAACCAGATTCTTTCATGACATATGAGGAGAGCTTATCTTCTATGCACTGTGTCCGCAATAAAAATAATTTCTGTGTCTGCATTCTTACCTATTCTTCCTCTTATAGGAAATGAGTTGACAGAAGCTGAAAGTAGAAATATGCATAATTTCAAGAAAGTTCTTCCTGGAATATGTTAGAAACCACACAACTGCTTGATTATAGGGGTTTATATGGGTGAAAAGGGCATACCATATGTAATAGTGCTTATGGGAGTGAAACAGCAGGTAACTATGTCCAGATCTTAGCTTTTAGCCCACCCTCACCTCCTTTGGCATTTTTTCTGCTTTAACTTTTGCCATCAAACTCACCAATCAGAACATGCTGATGTTAAACCAACAGCCTACCAGATCTTGATCTCAAATAAAATTGTTTGGAAATATCTTATTCTCATTCAGAACCTTATTGAGTGACTGCATGATCACTGCTTCCTCCTTAAGTCACCTGCATCTGCAGCCAAGTCTGGTGTTCAGACGCTTGTGTGACAGTCACATAAAACACTGCAATGCCACGTGCTCATGATGCTTGTGAACGAAGTGAGAAAGAGAAAATAAGAGTATTAGTTGCAGGTTTTAGCATGAATTAAAGGAATGTGAATTACTCATTGAGTCCTTATATTTCTAAATGCAAAAATGTGTGTTGCAATAAAATGAAGTATTGTACTACATTTGTATCACTAACTTGCTTGTGCAGTCCACAGATAGAAAGTGGGGTTGCCCAAATTTAAGATTTCAAAACATAGTTTGCAGATGGCTGCTAGCAAAGAAAGAGGCCAATTCTGCAGTGAATTAACCACTATTAGAGAGCTGGTTGTGGATAGCTGGTTTTATTCCAGGTTCAGGAGATCTTAAAGCAGCCCTGTTAGGCAGCTCTAGTAAGTTATTTGTTCAGTGTTGGTTAAAGAGATTTAGCTGGGCGCTGGGCAGAAATGTGGAGTCCTTTAAGGGGCAGAGAAATACTGTTCCTCTCTGAACAAGAATGGGATTCAAATTGGAGACTTCCATCCTGCAGAGGGGCACCCTGTTCAAGCAGATACTGCTGAGAGAGGGAGGAGAAACTCAGCCAGCCCCGGTAGCTTGGATGGGAGTGGACTGAGTCTGTTCCCACTCAGAAGGTGATACATTTTGATTTTCCTTCTTTCTTATCTGGCTGTTCTGAGTGAACTCAATTTAAAGTAAATTTCTAGTTCATATTGTAGGAAAATGCACTACTGGTGGTAATTCCATCAGAAATTCTGAGGGCTGTGTCCTGTCTCACTTCACATCTGCATTTGCAATCGTATTCATTCTCGCTTTCCCTACCATCTCTTTCACCAAATTGGGCTTTTATAAAAATGACATATTCTTGCAGGTTTACAATTTGCTATAGTAATATTTCATCTAAGACAAGGAACTTACACTGAAGATGCTTTCAGGAAAAAAAAAAGGTTGCTTCTCTTTATTATAGCCTTGGAGTCAGTGTTCAGTCCATTCCCATATACAAAGCTTACTTTAGAGGAAAAAAGCAAGTGAGATCTATCCTGGTTTAAGTATCATGGTAAGTTTTTGTACATATCCATCCAACAATTGATCTTGAGTTAAACTTCTTTCAAAGATGTCTCTGATAATGTCTGAAGTTGTCATTTTTTTAATCAGAATATTTGGTGCATAATGCTGAGTTTTTTAGGTAGTCGTTAGCTGTTGCCGCTTGCAATGCAACATGCGACGGACCAGAGAGATGACTTTAATTTGGTGTCAACAAGCCATCCTTTTCTGGTTTGTTATTAGTACTCAGAAAAAGATCTTAACATATTGGAAAGCTTTATAAAACTGGCAGTATTATAAACAGCGTATGTATAGTCTGTGTGGCCTCTTGACAGCATGGACAAATCAGATGGTTATCTCAGCAGAGTTTTTCTTCAGAATTGAAGGTTGATAGCCACTGTGTGCACCTGTGGCATGAATGTGTGCTTTGAAATTTGGTCTGTCCAGTGGTGTCTATAATGGATTCATCTTCAACCGATTGTTTCGCAGCAGAACGTTTCTCAGCTGTAAGATTGATCACTTGAGTGGTGATTATTCCTGTACACCTGCGTTTTACTTGTATACCTTGCTCAGAAAGCTTGACACAAAGTCTGGCCCTTCTCTGACAGGCAGTGTAAAAAATAGGGAGCTTCAAATACATAATTATAGAATGGTTTGGGTTGGAAAAGACCTAAAGATCATCCAGTTCCAACCCCCTGCCATTTAAAAAGGTATCTTTTTCTTCTTTCCAGGTTTAAAATAGTACTGCTATCAGAGAACACAGTACCACTCTGAGACTCATTCTAATGTCATTATCAGTTAGGAAGATGATTGAACAAACCTTTCCTGCAGGATTGCCATATAGGAAACCTAAACTGAGACCTCTGCACATCTGAATTCCAAGAAGTTAAGGGAAATCTTAGTTTAGAATTAGACTAGAAGATGCATAGACTGTTAACAAGATGTGTGGGCTATTTTGGTTTAGAAACATAAAATGATGTTACCCAGAGTAAAATCAAGTAAAAACAATGATCCTACGAAGCTAAGGAATGGAGTACGAGTGCTGGAGCTGGTTCAGTCTCTTTCTGTTTAATGTGTGCTGGTTTTAAGAGGCATCAAGTAAAGTGCTTGTCCTGGTTCCCAAAGCAAATAATGAAATATTCCTGCTCATAAAATATAAATAATTTATAAATATATTTTTCTACTCATCCCTGTGAATGTTCCATTATATTATGTGTTCATCTATTTTTTATTATTTGTACCTTACATTTGTCAGTGTTTGTACTCCTGGAAAACATATGTTCTTGTAAGTGGAAAAAGGATAAAAAAAGGAAAAAGTTTTCAAATGTTGATGGCAGTAGAAATGGATGAGATATACTTTAATAATGAAAATAGTTCTTATTCATTGGCTTCAGACCACCAATGTATTTTACTGAGGATTTTGGTAGCAAAGGGAATAGATTTGAAGTTGAGCGATGTTGCCGGGGGCTCTGATTAACTAGAAAGATCTGGAGACACAAAGCAGGTGGTTCTTGCATGCATTAATTCAGTCCTTCCTAGGCTACATGTCAACTCCTTCAGTTCAGGGCTATGTGATGAGGTAAGATGGAAGAGGGTGTCTGCGAGTACCCCTGGCTTTGAAGTGAATGTCAAATACAACTAAAGTTGTAAAAACAGTAATTGCAGGGGAAAAAAAATCATATCCATTTATCAGTATGGGGTGTCAAAGGGAAAACATTGAATCTGCATATGTGTTGGTAAGTTTGCAGAGCACTGAAAAAGGGATTATTGCAGAATACTGTATATTCTTTGCATTCTATATTGTCAGGAAGGACAAGATAAAGGAATCATACTTCCCTTATGAAGCAGTCCGGTTCTTAACACTTCTAATAAAAAACAAATACCTGGTAAAAGCTCTGAGGAGTTTTATAGCAGTGCTCCAGCCACACAGACCTGTTGCAGATGGTGTCATTTGTGTGAAATGCTGAGATGACTTAGAGAAAACTATATTTACTTTCTTCTTTAAAAAATCCATTTCAATAAGACCTGGAGGAAGAGAGTATAATGTCAACCTATAACGATATTTTTAATTATGATGACTTCCAAGTGTCAATCTTTTACAGTCTTAACAATGCTGGTGGGTGCTGCCCCTGGCAATACCATTTCTCTGGGGAAATATGTATTTCTGGAAGATTTTTAGGTCATTTGGTAATCTCGGCTCCTGAAATAGAGTATGCTTGTCTGCTCTACAGTTTGCGAGTCATTAGTTATCCTGGGTCAACTGACTTGTGTAGGCAAAGCAAAGGTTAAAGATAGTGTTCTCTTGTGTTCAGATCTTATGGTCTATTATTTGTATCATATAAAGTCTAATAGTTTGTAACATACCCACGTAGTCTCAGTTGGAATAATCCCTTGGCAATTTGTAGGATGCTGAACCAGTGACTTGAAGCTGTCATTCATTGGTAGGATGAGAGAACACTTAATCTGTGTCTTTTATTTTGCTAGTGTTCATTAGCATCATGAATTCCCCTTGGAGACAAAAAAAACTGGGAAACCAGAAAATGTTGAATTGAGAATATGTCATAAAGTGGAATAACAGTTTGTAGCTAGAAATACGAAATATAACAGGATGCTGTGGATGGATACTTTGACTTCAGTGCACATGAAAATATTATTGTTAGCCTACTGTAGGATGTTGAGGGAAGAAGTCTCTGGTCTGCAAATGGTATCTCATATGTTGGCAGAAAGGTCACCATCAATCACTGTGGAAGAGAAATTACCAATAGAAAGTTCTGTAAAGTTTCTTTCCCAGCTTCAAGCAGAGTATTGGCAAACACAACCTCACACTGAAGCTCTGCTTTCAGAAAAATGTGCCTGCTTGTTGTAGACTGCTGTAATGCACAGTTGTAGCATCTTCTTTAAGACTGCTTAAAAACTGTCCAGATTGCATTAATATTTAGTAAAATAACTTACCTAACTGAATTTATTTTGAGCTGTTTATCATAGTTTATGGCAAAGTGGGTCTAAATAAATGGGATTTTGTCATGATGAAAAGACAAGTGAAATGCAAATCAGATCTTTAAAAAAATTAAAGCAGAGAAGGATATGATTGCAGTAAAATGCATTGATAATAAATACTTTAAAAATAATCCTCAAATGAATATACAGGATGTATCAATGATAACTAACAGAAGGTATCTAGTTACTGCTAATTTCATCACAGGAGCAGGCAGCTGGCTGAAAGTCCCACATCTTGTCTCTACTTTTCCTTTTGATTAGAAAGTGGAAGCTTTAACATAGGTTTAGAAAAGTATTATTTATGATGATGGTATGTTGATTTTTTAAAAAGACCTATAAGACTGGACTTTCAGACAGTATTTCAGATCTGAACCAACTCCGATATCTCTCATTTCAGTTTCAGACACTTTAGAAAACAAAAAGCCCACTAATGACTTCTGTTTGCATTCATATAGTGTTATCTTTGCTTTATCTGAGTATGCCAGGGTGCTCTGCACAAATGATGCTGAGATGTGTCCCCTGGTCTTTAGTGTAACATCTTGGGGAGCAAAACTGTGTAGTTGGGTGAAGCTGTAGATGTAGTAAGGCTGCTGATCTCAGCACTAAAAAGTCCAGGACTTTTGGGTACTGTGAGGAGCAAACCACTTACCATTAGACATAGCTGTGCAAGCCAAATTAAAAGTTGTATTTAAAGTATGGAATTGAAGGTATTTTTTTATTAGAGTGCTCTTAACATGCCAAAACTACAGTATATATTTTATTAGAATTCTGTAGACGCACACATAAGCCATCTTCTTTGGCCACTTTTTCCCTCTCAAGTTCATGACTTATTATTCACTCAGATCAAGTATTCTGGTAGGGAGATTACTTCATGCTTTCTCCTTAATCAGGCATGAAGAAAAGGCAAGGAGAACAAAAGAGACAAATGGATGCATTTTTCCCTGACTGTAGCCTCCTGCAGTGTTGCTAAATCTCTCCCCAGATGTCATGCCTGTACTGTAGACTCTAACCCCGTTATGTACACCTTTGTTATTCATTAGAACCACCACAGCCATGACAAGAAAGGAAGCATGGTCTGCTACTAAATTCGATGAGCTTGAATTAAAAGAGAGAAATAGGAAAAAAAAGGAAGATTGAGCTAAGAGAGATTTTTAACTTTTTCTGTTAAGATGGTTCCTTTTTTTCTGAAGGGAAACATGTCAACCAGATTTGGCCAAGTATGGGAGGTAACATTTTGGAGATGTAGGGATATTGATTTATATTTTTAATTGGTAGGCAGGGATGGAGGGAGGTACTTTTGAACTAATTCAGATCTTGTCTTTCTAACACCTAAGTGTTGGATTTAGAAGCTAGAAGATGGCTGCTTTCTTCTTGCCATTAGCTTTGTGTGAGAATTGGTGGCGTTCCTTTGCTCTGTAGTGTTCATTTTTTAAGAAGCTGTTCAAAACAATATACTTTCAAGATGGGTTGAAATAATAAAAGAGTATTTTAAAAAAAATACTAGAAAGGGAAATCCTAATTTGGAGAATGCGTGATTGAATAAACCTTGTTTTATTTTGAAACCTGATACACAGGAGCAAATCTGAGCCAGATACACAGGGATTTTTGCCTTTCTTCTCTGCTTGCATTGTCATAAAACTCAAACTTAGCTGGATTGTCTCCATATTTTCCCCCAGCCAATCAATTAGCAGAAACATTAATTTTTTATAAATGTCACACTGTTATAAAATTACTTTGTGTCAGTTGTTTTTCCTCTAGAACTAATTTTATAGCACAGGGAGTAGTACTGAGGGGTGCAATTTTTTGGATCTGAATAAGATTTGTTACAGTAGGATAATAACCGTATGCTTTTAAACAGATGGGATATAATTTATTTTCTTTGGGTCTGCTTTCTTTCATCACAAAACATTTAATGAATAATACAACTGGTTATCAGTAATGTCTTCCCACCACCGCCCTCACGTAAGAGAAGCAAATCACTATCATGGGTCATGTTAAGCAAGTATTGAGTGATAACATTATTTATATTTCTTACTTATTTCAGAAGTGTCATTTCCCTTCTGAAGTTTTAACCTCTTAAATTCCAACTAATGTATTTGGCATTTTCTTATGACTACAGGGAAATATACTGATCTTCTTGACATTTTACTTCAATATTTGTAATTTTTCACTGTTGAAAGGTGAAGATGTTAAGAACTTCTACTAGGCTCTTGAGCATTCTGGAATAAGTATGGAAAAGGACAACTGGGGACCAATACTCACTGCTTTTCATCGACTTCCTCTGACTTGCCTGTGCAGTGGGAAGCATGGTGCCGAACAGCTTTCCATCAAAAACTCTTGCCTTGATGATACACTTTCTTAGCATCTTGCCTAGTGTTCACTAACAAAAAGCTAAAGTTTCCTTTCCTTTAGGGTGAAACTATAAGAATTCTTGTTTACTCAGTTCTTAAATGTGTGAATTGTGTTTTACAAAAGCAGAAAAAAAATCTTCTTTCTGTTCACTTTCATCTGTATTTCTGTCTCAGAAGGGAGTCTGATCCCTGCGCTTTCATAAAGCTCTGCTCAGAGGGATGATGCATCTACAGGCAGGAAGAAGGAAGTTCGATGTTCTTGGATGATTCTGCAATAATATTCCTCATTTCTCTTTAATATTCTCATGCTATTTTTTCTCTACTGTGAATGTAGAGCTGCACTCACCTGGGAAATCCCAGTTTTTGAACTAGGGTATGACTACCTGTTTGCTATACTCTTGCTTTTCATTCTCTTTGATTTTCTGTTTCATACAAGGCAGCTAAAAGACATTTGGTACTTTTTACTAAGGATCAGGTTAAGATATGGCATTAAAAAGAAATAATATTTCAAGAATACTTATTAGCTGCCCTGGTGCTTATTTGCATTCAGAGAAGGTAGCTATATTTTGTTATAGTTTATTTAGAAAATATAGATGTGTATCTTCTTCTATAGTTTGGGGTTTAGGTGTGGCGTATGTTCGTTCTTTATGACAGCTATATCAACTTGAGATTTTGCGAGGGTACATAATTGGAAAAGTAGGCTGTTAATTGTACACTCGGCAGGTTTGATCTACAGACATTGGCAGACAAGAAACACTGACTCACAAAAATATCAATGTTCCTGCAAAGCCATTTATTACTGTCTTTTTAAAACAGTCTTGGATGGCAAAGCCAAAATGTACTGCACAAAAGGAGACATAAACCAGAAGTCCACTAAGAATGAGCACTGCGCTTGTACTTTAAAGTGGTCCTCAACCTATTTCCCATGATAGGGTTGTACGAATATAACGTGTCATTTTTCTGCTCTTTTCAAACAGCTGCGTTTTTAGGGTGGAATTGTTGTTTGGCACTTCTAGTGAATTTTGTATGTGTGCTGCTCATCAAACTGATAGTAATACAGGTTCTGATATCTTAGTATGTTCACCTTATCAATTGGAACTGTTATACAGAGTACAACCGTTGTTACCCTTTGGAATTAAAAAAGAATAATCAAAGGCATTAATACTCTAAAATGAGGGGATGAAGGTCAATGAGCAAGAATTAGTCAGAAAGAAATGGCTAATTTTTCAGGGGAAGTGGTAAGCCTCAGCGAGAGAAAAGAATCAGTAGATGATATACTCTAGGTGGTGCACTAGAAGGCATTCTTGTTAAGTTTGCAGATGCAAGAAAGGTGGGAGAGATTGCAGGTATGTCAGAATACAGGATTGAAGTTCAAAAGTAGTTGAAGAACTGGACTGAAAAATATAAGAATTCTTGCAGGAACAAGGACAAGCTACTAAGTTTAGGAGGGAGCACTTTGTGGATTCTCAGGTGTACCTTTCCAGTAGGGTACAAACTAATTATAGTGAATTCAGAGTACAGTCATAGTTATGATAAGGCATCTACACAGCATGATCTGAGGGAGGAATGAGAGAATTTGGGTTATTTAACTTGGCAGAAGACTAGGAGGTACATAACAGCCTTCTAATATGTTACCTTTTGTACTGATTTTGGCCGGGGTAAAGTTAATTTTCTTTGTAGTAGCTAGCATGGAGCTGTGTTTTGGATTTGAGCTGAAAACAGAGATGTTTTAGTTAACGCCGATCTGTGCTTAGACAGAGTCAAAACCTTTTCTGCCTCTCACACTTAATCATACGATCATAGAATGCCAGGTTGGAAGGGATCTCAAGGATTGTCCGGTCCAACCATGGCAAAGCATGACCTAGACTAAATGGCCCAGCACTGTGTCCAGCCAAATCTTAAAAGTGTCCAACTTTAGTACTGGAACATGGTGATAAGCTCTCCCCTTAGCCTTCTTTTCTCAAGCTTGAACAAGCCCAGCTCTCTGTCTTTCCTCACACAGCTGCCTAGTCCTTGGATCATCTTTGTGGCCCTTCTCTGGACCTTCTCTAGACGGGCCACATCTTTCTGGTATAGAGGTGATCAAAACTGAACACAGTATTCCAGGTATGGCCTGACAAGCTCTGAGTGGGTAATGATGTCTTTATCAATGCTGGTGACAACAGAGGGTAAACAGGGAGTTGCTGCCTGCTGATCAGAAGTAATGAGTGATTTCCTTACTTTGCTTTGGTTACACATGGCTTTTGCTTTACCTACTGAACTGACTTTATCTCAACCCATGAGTTTCCTCACTTTTGCCCTTCCAATTCTTCTCCTGTCCAACTGAGAGGGGAGTGAATGAGCGACTGCGTGGGGTTTAGCTACTGCCTGGGGTTAAACACAACCTCTCTGCCGTAAAAACGAAGAGAAAGGCAAAATAACAGATGATTTTGTTTCTGGTTAAAACAAATGTTGAAATAAAGTTGCAGGAAAAGAGATTTGGAAGTTACTGCAAAGTTATGGAAGAGACTTTCTTGGGGGGCCGTGGTGGCTTTACCGTGGAAGCCTTTGAGATCCAACTAGACAGAAGCGTCTCACAAATGATTAGGTGGAACAAGATCCTCTTGTGGGAAAAGGAGACAGAGCAGATGTCTTCTTCAGGATCAAGATCTTCTAATTTTCATGACAATCTCACAAGGTTGCCATACATTGTACACCAGAAATTTATGTGACCATCCATCCTCACCATTTTAATTGGTGGGTGTGTGCTCAGGCATATAAACTTGTCAAACTGTATCCTCCATTGTTGATGAGTGAATAAATTAGATCTTTTATTTTTACATTTATGAGACTATAAAGGCTTCCCTTGCCTATCAAAACAGAAACTTACACGTTTACTAATGGGTTGTAGGAAGCAAATGAAGCTTGAATTCAGTTCTTTTCATTTTGACAACTGTTATTGATATGAAGTGTAATGAAAACAGCCTGTCTGTTGTTAGGCTTTTAGTTATTTGGTATGCTGTTTCCAGCCTTTAATTTACAAGGATGAGGTAATTGACCTTGTATCCTTACAGGGCTGATGAGGAATTACTGACTGTGGTTATGTTTTATTTAACCTGTAGTGCTATGCCACTGAGAATAAATGGTCATGTGTCTTTAATAAACATAGAGGATGGTCTGGTTAAATGGTCTCTTAAGGATTTTTGGTACTTGGTAGCTTCTGATTGCACAAATACGGACTGAAAAGACCTTGTGAATGATGAGCAGCAATAAATTCAAAGGAAATGAAGCAGAAGATATGGATTAATATAACTACTGCTGAGTTTAGGTTCTCATGGCAAATACAGAATATTGTGATTTACTGTCCTACAGCTGAGTCCCAAAGTACTTGTGAAGTAGCATGCTTTTTGGTGTCATAATTAGAATTATTTTTGTGTAACTATTGTTTCCTTCAGTTGGATCTGATTACCACAAAAGTTAAAACAACTTAATTCTTGTCATTTACATCACAGATATGAATATCGTTTGAAGAGAGTCCAAGCACAACTACTATACATAAGTAAGCCTTGTAGAGTTCCCAAGGACATTGCCACAGCATCAGAGCAAGTTACTGTCTATTTTGTTGCAATTAGGGTCAGATTTCTGTCAATTTAGAAAAATCAAGTTGCACATTGGTTGTATTGCAGCTAAATTTTGGTGAGAAGATTACATGAGCTCTGTGATTGACATAATGAAGGATATGACCTGGAAAATTTGAGACATCACAAAACCCACTTCATGCTGACAATAAGTTAAC
Organism: Nestor notabilis; assembly: GCF_000696875.1. Lineage (NCBI taxonomy): Eukaryota > Metazoa > Chordata > Aves > Psittaciformes > Psittacidae > Nestor > Nestor notabilis. Next base: position 55,470 of record NW_009924944.1, on the reverse strand, counting down.
ACCTCCTCCTCTATACACATTTTTTAGCTATGTCCCATGCTACTACTCTCATGCATGTATCTTGTTTGGGTATGTCTAATTGGAAAATGTAATTATTTTTAATCATTAATTTAGAAAGTTATGTAAAGAGTGGGTTTTCTCAGATAAGAAAGGTTACTTGCTCCAAGTACCTTTCATCCATGCCCTCTTTGGGTTTTTTTTGCTACTTGCTCCTAACTAGTTGTCCTTGAACTTCCCATCTCTCCTCAGCTTGCTGGTGTATACTGTATTTCCTTCTTTTTGTGCTTTTCTGCCATACCTATTTAAATGTTAAAGTACCAAACATGGGATTAAGAGATTGGTTCATGTTACACTATTTTGGGTGCCTTGCTGCAATATTTGAGAGGTGCCACTCTTGGTGCCTTCTCTCCCTTGCTCCCTGGGATAGTGACCTGTGCCAGATTATTTTCCCTTGAAGAGTTTACTTTCCTGTTTAAACAAGCAAAGCCATGTTTGCTAATGTGTTGGTAGTTATCTACTGAAGCATTTCCCATCTTCTTGCCGTGCATTTGTTCTTCCTCTTGCTTAAAGCCTGCCTGGTGTCTTAAATCCTTGCATAGTTTTGCAAACAGATTTATTGTTGATAGTATATTATTAGTATGGTGCCTAACACAGAGCCTCTGGGTGGCACCAGAACATGAATAATGATAATTACAATGAGTCGAGTCAGCCATTAAATCACTTCACCTTCAAATCTTGGCTATGTGTGGAAGTCTTTTTTATTTCTAGAGCTGACTTCTTCCAAATCTAAAATTCATTACTCTGTGCATTTTTCATCTCCACAGACGTGCTGGTGCTCAGGGAAAATTGGTCTGCAAAAAGAAACCAAAAAGACTTTAATTAAAAAGCAAATAGCATTTTTCAGCAGGGAAGAGAGGTGGTGAGATCTCCCCCAGGCTTTTCTTACTATAAAAAGATCCTTCTATTTTTGTTTCACTTGCCTTATAAAAACCACCACCTACCTTATTTATTCATCCCCACTTGGAGCTTACTGATCCAGTTGTAAGAGAGGTGTTCAAAATTAGCAGCTGTGCTGTGGCAGCCTTAAGGGGTATACGAGTTCCTTCTGTAAAAGCAAAATTGCAGGCTCTGCACATTACTTGTGCAGCTACTTCGCAGGGGGATGAAGCACTAATAGTGTCAGTACCTTTTATTTTCAATATTTAATTGCCCAGTATGTAAAGACAAATTACTTTTGGCAATAAGTAGAGCAGGTAAGACATGGTGTTTATTTTTCAGAACGTACCAGGCTGATTGGGAAAGACAAAGTGAAATGCTGTGGTTGTCATCTCATTTCATTTAGGATGGGTTAGCAATTCCACTGTTGATATTCTGGGGAAAATTAAGAAAATTAGTATAGATAACTTTTAAAATATTACTCACTTCTCTGAATAAATAATATACTTATCACATTTCCAAACTTTGCAGAGTTGGCTCAGTGGTGGGAGAACTGTTCTGACAGCTTTTTTATGCAGTTTACTCTTTTGTATTAAAAATCAAAGCACTGAAAGCCTTTTACAGTTTATTAGCTATTTGATGACCAATTTGAAATCAACTGTGATCTTTCTTTGTACTTCAGAAGAGCATATCTTGTTCTTTTATATTTAGCTGTAATTGGCATCTTTATTGGCAATCTTAAGAAAATGAAATGATGAGGTGGGCCCTGGGAGCTGATTAGGCCCTTTTAATTACTGGATGTTTGTACTCCTGGGAGACACTCTACTGTAGCTGTGGCGAAGGGGGCCTTCACCCTGCTGCTCCATTTGTGATTATCTTTGCAAAAATGCAGCAACTGACACTCTGCTGAGCTTTGAGTTCACCATCCTTCATATGAACAAACCCCAAGAATTATATTCCTGAAACCATTTAAATATCTTTTTGAATGTTGGACTGTGTATTTCTAAGTACTTCCTCAAGTGCTGGATGTTTCCATGTACTGGAGTGTTTCTCCATCCTATGATGTGGATTGACCTTCTTAGAGATGAAATCCTGGGTTTTCTTTGCTTGGTAAGAATTTGATTTTTGGGTTAGTGACAACAAGGATTTCACCTTTGATATCACATGTTAAGATGGCTTTTCCATCAGCTCGTCTAGTCAATGATGTTTCCTGGATTTAGCAAATAAGATATCTTCAATATATTTTCTTAATTGACATTGAAATAATTACAGCGTTACACTGTTGAAAAGTACTATACAGAAAACTGTAAACCTTGCATATTCTTACAATGTTGGAATTGCTCTGAACTATACTAGTAGTATAGTTCAACTATGCTATCATTGAACTATATATAGTTCAACAGTTTTCTCTGACATTGTGGTTTATGAAATTCAGAAGTGATACGTAAATACCGACTAAAATGACTACAGGCTGTAGCCTGATTCTTCTGAAAACTGTGGTTGCTGTTTAAATAATATTTGGGATTTTGAGGATTTCTTCATTAATAGGCAGAATTTGGTTGCTGGGGAAAGCTCTGCTCTCTGCATGAATGTTTAAAATGTCTCTGTGTACCATCTCTCTCGAGATAGGATTTGACTTCTGAAATGTGCCTCTTTACAGCTGCTTCGAAATGGAGAATTTGAACTTCAACATTTTCCAAATGGCATGGACAGTACTTCCGAAGACTTCTTATTTGAATAGTGTAAACTCCAATCAATCAATGAATCAATGAATCAATCAATGAATCAATGAATCAATCAATCTTTTTATAGAGTCATAGAAATCACAGAATGGTTTGTGTTGGAAGGAACATTAAAGATCATCTAGTTCCAACCCCCTGCCATGGGCAGGGACACCTTCCATTAGACCAGGCTGCTCCAACCTCTGTCCAGCCTGGCGTTGAACACTGCCAGGGATGGGGCAGCCACAGCTTCTCTGGGCACCCTGTGCCAGCGCCTCAGCACCTTCACAGGGAAGAGCTGCTGCCTAATATCTAATCTCAGTCTCCCCTCTGGCAGGTTAAAACCATTCACCCTTGTCCTGCCCCTACAGGCCCTTGTAAAAGGTCCCTTTCCACCTTTCTTGTACCCACCTTTAGGCACTGGGAGCGGCTTTAAGGTCTCCCCTTAAGGAGCCTCCTCTTCTTCAGGCTGAACAAGCCCAGATCTCTCAGCCTCTCTCCATAGCAACGGTTCTCCAGCCCTCAGAGCATCTTCATGGCCTCCTCTGGACTTGCTCCAACAGGGCTTTTGTTCATCCTCCTTATCCTGACTCAGAATAAGCAGTTTGATAAAAATGCACCTAGAGGTAATTTGACAGCCTATTTTTTTAAATATTTTTCTTTTTGTCTCATTGTTTGTGATAATCACATGTAAGAGTTCTTCTACTTTTTTGTTAGGACATAGATGTTACATATTAATCCTTCAGAACAGGTTCTTCATAGCTGGCTGTTTTGTATTGTGGGGGGTATAAAACCATGAGAATTTGGAACCACATTTAACCTTCTGCTATCAAATGAATGCATAAAACTTTAAAGCTTGTGGTTTGAAATCTTTTAAGATTTTAAATCTTTTAAAATCTTAAGATCATCTAGTTCCAACCCCCTGCCATGGGCAGGGACACCTCACACTAGACCATGTCACCCAAGGCTTTGTCCAACCTGGCCTTGACCACTGCCAGGGATGGAGCATTCACAAGATCCTCAGGCAACCCATTCCAGTGCCTCACCTCATTTGACCTGCTGGTCATGCTTCTTTTGATACAGCCCAGGATACAGTTGGTTTCTGGGCTCAAGCACACACTGAAGCCGGCTCATGTCAAGCTTCTCATCAACCACCACCCCCAAGTCCTTCTCCGCAGAGCTGCTCTGAATCTCTTCTCTACCCAGCCTGTAGCTGTGCCTGGGGTTGTGCTGACCCAGGTGTAGGACCTTGCACTTGTCTTGGTTAAACTTCATGAGGTTGGCATCGGCCACCTCCCAAGCGTGTCCAGGTCCCTCTGGATGGCATCCCTTCCCTCCAGCATATCAACAGAGCCACACAGCTTGGTGTTGTCAGCAGACTTGCTGAGGGCAAGATTTGTAATCTGCCCTTGTCCTTACTTGTCCTCTAGCCAGGCCAATGCCTGCTTTCCCTGGGACATTCAGATCCTCTCAGAAGATACTTTTCCATTATGATGCTGACAAAACTGTAGTCAAGTTATAATGATGAAATTTAGAGGCATTTAATCCTAAAGGCATTTTTTAAAAAGTGAGGCATACCCACACTGCCTGTTTCATTTTACAAAAAAAAAAAAAGAAAAGGAAAAAAAGGGAATTTGAGGAGTCTTCAAGTATCTGCCTTTAATTGTCACCTTTCTGAAGTAGTTGCCTACAAATTACCTACAAATTGTTGAAGTGACGAAGCTCAACAGCACTACTAGAAAAAACCCCAAAATCGTCCTTAGAAAAGTGTTTGCAGACCTATTAGGCATTAGCAGTACTCTAAGATTTGAAGAATGATACTTCAGAAATCAGCCTCTGTAATTAAAATATTATTAGAGGAAAAGAGGGGAAAAGATAAAGTGTCAACAGCAGTTAATGAAGCCTAATGATGCAATGTTATTAAATACATGTTACAGGTTTAAAATTTTCGTGGAAGTTGTCACAATGGAAGTAAAAAAGCACCAGAATTTTATATCAATACCTTAAAAAAATATTTTTGACTTGTTGGGAACAGTGATGGTCTCTTGCCTACTTCAACTGTTAGACTTGGAGACGAGTAACAGCATTTCTTCCCAGTGATGAATGACCACTTAGATTTTCCTTTCAGTTAAAATTACTTTAGTGTAAAACGTGGTAGATTTTAAATTGGGAAAGGAGACTATTTATCCAGCCCTTGCTATTTGTTATCTTTCTCCTCTAATATTCCTTGGAAAAATGATCCCCTTCACACAGAAACAGATTGTAAGTGTTGGACAATTTGGTATCATAGACTATATTTCTGCCCTTAAATATTCTGTTGGGAAAGAAGCAGTGACAATCTGAAGTTCTCCAGGAGCAGGAAGATAGATCTGTGCTATCTGAAGTTCAGTAATTGAATAGGAAAGTAAAAGGATTGCACAGCACTTGAGTACTTAAAGTAGGAGGAACTGTGCGGTAACTACTTAGTAAATCAAGAGTCAGATTCTCCTTTGCAGGTAAAGGAGGGAGGAGGAGGAGGATGTGGGATTGTGTAATGTGTCCTTTAAATTTTCCAGTGAAATTGCATTCTCTTTGGGAGGCTCTAGATCACCTTCTGAGCAGTTGGGCCCTTCAGGAGGCGTTTGTTCACTGGCCCAGATAACCCATAGGAGCAGCCATCCAGATGCAGGACACAGATTTTTCTGCCCCATGAGTTGTCTTCTAATAGCCCTGTTATCTTCTAATCCCAGCCAGTGGCTGATGGCTCAGAAGGGAGTGTAAGGAGCAGGGACAGTACAAGGTGATCCTTCCCGTCCCATATATACATGTCCGGGATTTACATTCCCAGCTTCTGGGAACAAGCAGGTGGATATCTGCTCCAACGTTAACCTCCATAGGCTGCAGCAGCCAGCCTGCCTCACCACCATCTGCACCACAGGCTGCAGGGAAATCTGCTCTAGTGCCTGGAGCACCTCTTGCCCTCCTTCCTTCCTGACCTTGGTGCCTGCAGGGCTTTTTCTCTCACACATTCTCACTTCTCTCTCCTGCCTGCTGTTGCACAGCATTTTTTCCCCCTTCTCAAATACTTTATCCCAGATGTGCTACCTCTGCTGCTGCTGGGCTTGACCTTGGCCAGTGGTGGGTCCAGTTGGCGTTGGTTCCATTGGACATGAGGGCAGCTTCTCACAGAAACCAACCCTGTAGCCTCTGTCTGCTACCAAAACCTTGCCATGCAAACCCAGTACAGAATTCAGACCTTTCTGCCTTCCCTTGCAATTCAGCTGCCATTTTATCACCCAACACTTAGGTGGTTTATCCAATGCTACTATTTTTCACAGCAAGCTTTTTATTTTTATTATTCTGAACAATTTTATCAGCAAAATTCATCCCCGTGCTCGTTGATTGTTTTCTAGATCATGTGTTAATCTCTTCAACTGCACAGTTTCCCTGTGTGTTTCCCTGCTGTGGAAACCTGGTAAGTGAGCTGTATTTTTAGCATACTCTCAGATTTTTTTTCCTGTGATCTCTAAACGTCTTTCTCTTTTAGCAGCTTTTCAATGATCTGTATGTAAAGAATTTGGTGATCTTCTCTTTGGTCTTCTACACATTGCTCTCAGCACCCTCGTGTTACAAACAAGAAAGAGCAGGGACTTGAGTAAATGTTGGAAGGAAGACGTTGAATCTTATCTCACCCGCTCTGTGGTTTAACTTGGTTACAACAGAGGCTTATTGTGCCTGCAGTTTCTGAGAGGTTCACTTGGCCATGGCCTATACAGCCGCTTTTTTGTGGATTAAATGAGGATTTAAGGATGAATCGCCATCTGCCTTGAGGTATTGCTCATATATGCAAAATGCCATATTTTTTTAGGAAAGTTTATGAAGCTGTGCAGTGATTTTTTGCTGCAGCCATTACTGTGTTACCAATCATTAGACAGAAAAATAGCAAGCAAATAACTATTGATCATCTGATATTCCCCATGTTTAGAAGCACGTAAGTGCAATTTCCCTTTGTTGGTTTGCTCCACGGCCATAGTCTGGCCATCAGAATGAAGTAAGGTTGACATATTTCAGCTTTATGATCCTTTTTTGCAAAGCCAAAAGTTTGTCTGATCACTGCTGCTGTGTTTAGTATTCTTTGCTGTATTTCCTTAAGTTGTGTGATTGTGTATGCTTCTGTGGCAGAGTAAAAGTCTAGAAAACATAACGTATCAAATGTTTATATTGAACTATTTTTTTGTAGTATTCAGCAACTGGTTTTAATGATCATCATGTGAACTGTTTATCAGATGCATCAACATATTTAGATTGCTCATGTTGGCTTTTGGGGTTTTGTTGGTTAAAAGAAAGCAGAATTCTGTCAATCTGAGGAAAGTTCCTACAGAAACCATGGGAGGCAGCGTGCCCTCCCTTGAACGCTGCTGCTTTGTAAGTGTGACTGCTGTGTAATTGTAGTAGTTAAGCTGCCCACATACGTTTTAAATTAAACACCTCCTAATATTTCTGCAAGAATTAAAAAGTAATTGTGAAGAACATTTCTCTGTTACCAAGCAGACCTGATCACACGGAGCAATTCGTAGTGTTGTAGGTTTACTTGCATTTATTTCTATCAAGCCTTGCTGGATAACGACAACAGTTTCCATATAGGCCATCCAATGAATTAGCACTTAGATGTGCTGCAGGGCTGGAGTCAGAGGCTCCACTGGTCACGGAATCACAGACTACCAGGTTGGAAGGGACCTCAAGGATCATCTGGTCCAATATTTCTTAGCACAAGCATGACCTAGACTAGATGGCTCAGCACCATGTCCAGCCATATCTTACAAGTGTCCAGTGCTGACGAGTTATCACTTCCCTGGGGAGATTACTCCAATGGCTGATTGCTCTCATTGTGAAAACTTTCCTCTTGTATCCAGTTGGAATCTTCCCAGAAGTAACTTGTGCCCATCACCCTGTGTCTTTTCCATGTGACTCCATGTAAAAAGGGAGTCTCCATCTTCTTTATAACTACCCTTTAAAAATGGTGCTTCCTTTGCTGCTGCTGTTACCCATCCCAGCCACAGTACAAAATCACTGAATACAAGTTGTTACGGTATTCCTGCAAGTATATCAGGTATAGAGTAGCATTAACTCAGCATGTTAATTGCAAGCTAAGTTATAGTGTTATACGCCACATGCTTAACAATGTGTAGTTAAGTTCAAGGAATCTCACTGAATATGTGAAGTTCAGCTGTATGTGCTGGCTTTCATTCATTGCTGCTTTTCCTGCTAGGAGGATTTAAGCAGAACCCTTGGAGGCCCTGCTTATTAATATTAGGGGTTGAATTTTTATCTTCTTAGAAGTAGCTAAAAGCAAAATTAACAAAAACTGAAGGTGTGAAATACTGTTTATGGAAAAAATTGTTTTGTATAACTGCTCATTAGAGAAACCCACCTTAATTTTGAAGACTAGTACATGTCTTTGCATTTTGGCACAGAGGAACTCCAGGGTGGAAATTTTGAAGTTTATTAAGTTAATATAATGTCACACCTAAAGCTAGAGAGGTGTAATGTGGAATGGCATGGAATATTTAATGGTTGTGCATTGAAATTGTTCAGGAAGTCTGGTAGGAGTCACGTGCTGTTGTGACATGGTTCTGGTGAATCACAACTTCTATTTGTGTTTGCATTGAGGATGCATTCTGTTAGCTTCTTCTGTGTTACTTGTTACTTTCACTAACACTTAAGTTGGGTTTGCTGATGTATTTGGCTACTCTTCCCAGTGCTTTAGGTTATGATCTTCACACATTGAATAAGCTTGGCAGGGTTTTTGGACTGATAAGCTGAGAAGAACATTTTGCAGAACACAGTCTTGAGTCAGGGTGGGTTGTATTTCCCAGTTGTTTCTTGTACTGATGCTAGTTAAATCCTTTCACTTCTGGAAGTCGTGATCTGTCATCTCTGAAGAGCTTTTGAAAGAAAGGTCTATGCTGGATTTGAGGAGAAAATGCTTCAATAGTACTTTTGAACTCCAGTAAGAAAAACTTTAAAGGTACACAAAATCAGGGAAACTCTTTTTAAAGATTAAATTGGAAGAAAGTGAAAACATGATGTATTTTCCAGACATACATTAAAATCAAGACGTGTCTTATTAGGTGCAGAGACAAATTAGAGATGACATCTTTCTGACATGCTAACGGTTGTCACTTTGTAATGAATGATTGAAAAACTTACAGCTTTTAGAGTTATTCATTGCTCTATAGACTAAGACTTGTGAACTACTTACTATGCTGCAGGTCAGGCAGACATGTTGCTGTGGATGTAATTCCTGTTACAGATGCAGTTGGCACTTTTCTTCCTGGTCCTATTAGTAGTTATTTTCCTGCAGTTTTTCTCTACTGTTTACTCAGTTACCATTAGCTAAGTTGGCAGCTCTTGTTTCCCAGGACCCAGTGCAGTAGTATGTGGCTGCTGAATTTATTGTGAAATGACTTTCAAATTCTTTGAAGTCCCCTCTTTTTAGCTCACCGGTCTTGTTGCAGAGCTATGGTCAACACACCTCATTGCAGAACACACTGGAAGTAGTCTTGTACCAGGAACAGCAGCAATGACGCAGTAGAGTTCTGCATTTGTTTGGTCCACAGTGCTTTCTCAGTGCAAGATGTTGGGCTCTGGGGAAATGAGGTGCTGGCTAATCAAAGGGGTGGTGATGCAAGATTGCTTTCTCTGAAGTCCTGGTAAAGACATAACTGTCATGACATAGTTGGGACTCTTCATCACGGGCTGTTGTATTAGGACAAGAGATAATGGCTTCAAAGTTAAATGGGAGACTTAGGTTAGATATAAGGAAGAAATTCTTTGCTGTAAGAGTGGTGAGGCGCTGGCATAGGTTTCCCAAGGAAGTTGTGAATGCTCTGTCCTTCGCAGTGTTCAAGGCCAGGTTGGGCAGGGCTTGGAGCAACCCGGTCTAGTGGAAGGTGATGGAAGGGGGTTGGAACTCTATGATCTTAAGGTCTTTTCCAACCCAAACCATTCTATGATTCTAAGTGTTTTAAAAATAATTGAAAATAACTAAAACCAGAGTTTTGAAAGCTAGTTAGCTTACTGCCTGGATAAACCAGTATTTGAGTTCCTAAATAAATAAACAAACAGTTTTCAGTGAAGATAAATCCCAGTGGCTTTCACTGGCTCAGTAATGGTTGTGACTAAATGCAGCTGCATGTAGGAGAGCTCCATGCCGTTACAGATGACTTGGACTCCTTAATGCATTAAATTCCAAACCTCAGAGAAGATTCAGTACTTAATATGTTTGCGGGGCTGGATGAAATCAGTTTGCACTTGCGTGTTATTTTTTCTTTTCTAATAAATTCAGAAGATAGTAACTATGACATATCCAAAGACCCTCAGGAGAAAGTATCCGGAGAAACAGAGCTTTGTAGCATAGGATGTGCTTATTTAATTTCTGGCTTATAGTGTATTCAGTAGTGGTTTTCTCAGAATTTTCTGGGACTTCACAGCCAGACTGTAGGTAGGAGAAGAAGATAGATTTTTGAATTAGGAGATGTAAAGTGTGGAGGGAGGGATTTTCATGAATTTTGTCAGGATGACTCTGCATTTAGGCATAGATATTAGAGCCAGAAACCTGCTAAATATGCCAAGAAGCATTACCAGTTAACATAGTTAATTAACAAGAAGCTATGTTAAAATTAGTTTGGGGTTGGAGGAGGGGAGAGAGAGTGAACTGTAATTAGAAAAAGAAATCACAGCTGCTATTTAGAGAACTGGTAAGGAAGTTTGCAGGTCTTGCTGTTGGAAGAAGCACTGCATTGCGGTTATGCCTTGTTCATTCATTCCATTCTCAGTTTTCTAGGAAAGAGCTGCTTTGGTATTATGCATCATGATTTCCAAGCAATATTGATTGCCCTAATCAAATTTAACTTTCTGCAGGCTAACATAACAATAAAGAAAAGTCTTTTTTTCTTTTTTTACAGAACTTCTCAGAAAGGTGAGACTTTGTGTGTTACGTGAGCACTCATTTTCTCCAGTTAAGGATTTGGATTCTGCTGAGTAGAATTTGCTCAAAGTAAAAGTGCCGACTTTCCCAGCTTGTGTTGCCCTGTGTGCTGTTACTAAGCAAAAAGGAAAAATCAAAGCATTAATCTTTGCAAACTGAAGTGAGTTTCATATTAGACATATATGTAAGTTACCCGTGAAGTAGTGAATGTCTAACACAGACCATTTTATTTTCCCAATGAAAAGCAAACTGCAGTTTATGTAATAGATAGTTTATTTAATGGAGTCGTAATGTGTTCCATTCAGCTTCCAGAGAGAGCAAATTCTGTTGGGGCAGAATCTTGATTAATAGAAGTGCGTGAAACCTGGACGACTGATACTATGGTTTCTCCAGCCAGTGCTGTTTTAACCACCTCAAGGTGGCATAGTCTGGATTTAGGTATTCAAGGCTTTCAGGTTTCCTTTCTCCTGGGATTCATCATTAACGGTCAGGGAAATCCAAATCTTGTGTTCTATTTTGTGTTACCTCATGGATGTGTACTCTTCTCCCCACCAGAGGAATGGGACTTTCTGGTTGTGCCTGTGTACCAGTTTATAACTAATATCAATGAGGGACTCTGCTGTAGATCTGCAGAGACAATATCTATGAAGAGCTCTGGTTACTGTATTTGTATCTTAAGTACGTGGTTGAGGATTTGTCTAATGTCTCTGTGGCTCTTGTGAAGTGCATACGTAGCTAGTGAAATTAGCATGGTGTCTTCTAAACACCTTAAATCATTACTTACTGCTCTGGTTGCATTCAGGAAAGGTTAGAAGAGATAATATTTTTACTCTTTCTTTAAAAGATTTGCTTTTTAGCTTAACATAACATTTACTTGACTTTTTAATGCAGTTGATACATCCTGAAAAGGTCTGTATGTACAAGCAATTCTATTTAAGGATTATTAGAAGTGACACTAATAGCAAATCTAGTATCTTCTGCTTCCCATTCTCCATTAGAAATCATGATCCATTGTTTTCGCTGACATAATTACCTCCATGTGACCCAGTTCTAACGAGGCAGAATTAAGACTTCACATTATAAATGAGCATCAGGAACAGATGGACTCAGATAATAGTCAGGTTTCATGCAAATATTAATAAAGGGGATTAGTAAAGCAATAGAAGCATTTGGCTGATATGCTGGAGATGGGCTTTTAATCAGGGACTGTGGTGACAGGACAAGGGGTGATGGCTTCAAACTTAAACAGGGGAAGTTCAGGTTAGATATAAGGAAGAAGTTCTTTACTGTGAGGGTGGTGAGGCACTGGAATGAGTTGCCCAGTGAAGTTGTGAATGCTCCGTCCCTGGTAGTGTTCAAGGCCAGGTTGGACAGAGCCTTGGGTGACATGGTCTAGTGTGAGGTGTCCCTGCCCATGGCAGGGGGTTGGAACTCTATGATCTTAGGTTCTTTCCAACCCAAACCTTTCTGTGATTCTATATTCCTTTGGATTAATAAAGACTGCCTAACTGGGAAAGTCTTGAGGCCAGTTGGAGGTCTGGAGAGTTAGGTGTTCTGCTTCTATACATTACAAGTCAAGTTTTGGTTTGGGAGAAGATGACACTGCCACGAGTGGTGTTGTGCTGCCAGGTTCAGTATTAAAATTCATTATTTTTCACAGATTTATTTAGCTTAAGGGCTGAAAGCATTACATTCCATCCGCTGAACCAGATACTGAGCTGAGGAGCTTAAATTTGATTAAAACAATGCTGTGACTAGGTAAAACAGGATTAGTGACCCTTTTGCCTGGGTTTCAATTTTCTGGTGTATGAGCCTTCACTTGCAGATTCCCTTGGCTGGGAGCCTTCCTCCTGTGTCTTCCTCCTTACTCTCTCTGGAGGTATCAGTCTTCTGCAACGCTTTGCTTTTGTTGTTTGGTGGTGATGCTGATGCACTCCTGTAGTTCTCTGTACCATATGGATCTATGCCCTTTGGTAGATCTGTTTGTCCTGTATTTTCTCGCACTTCTGTATCTGCCAGAGACAAGCAAACAGCAGAGCCTCTGGCAGCATAGAAGAGAGGAAACAGCTGGAATACATATATCATGTATAGCACATGTCTGCATATTCCTATCCAGGATTTTTTGGAGAGAAGCATCATTGCACATTATGTAGCATTTGCTTGTTGACTCACATGTGCTCTGGACTCATCGGAATATCAACACACACATTTGGATGCTATTTGTGTGTGCTTGACAGGTGCTTTGGAATTGCTGCCCATGTAGCTGGTGTGCACACACACTGTGGGTTGAATTCCTGGACAGCCACATCGAGTCAGCAGCTCAGACTTGCCTCTGAACCAGCTGGAAAAATACCAGAAGTCCTCAGAATTTGTGTGAACATCATTTCCTAACAGAGGGATCTGGGCAAACCTGGTCAGCCCTTGTCTAAATCAGAACGTTAAGATTGCCTGCCCCTTTTTCTCACATGCTCAGAGCTGCTAAGACTCACGCCAATGTAGGCATACATTTTTTGTTGGGGATACTAAATGTATGTGTGAAAAGCTATATTTACTCTGAAAACGAAATTGATTTCCCAGTCAGATAAAGCTTACTGTATGGAAAGGCATCCAGGGACTTTTGCCTTATTTCCTATTTACTAGTGAGTGAAAACTTGGAAGAAAATAATTCTTCACTTAAAAATCAGATAGCAAACTTCTTTCAGTTGTAAATAGGGGAAATGATCGTTGCTTCAAGTAAATCCTTAGGCAGAGCAAGGTGATACATAAGATCTTTGATGGCAATAGGCCTTTTCATTCTGTGTGCTTTAGGTTTACTTTCCCATGACTGCCCCTGACTCTTCTATGTATTTCTAGCTCTTAATGAGGAATTCAGAGAGGCCTTTGAAAAATAATACCATGGACTGTTTGTACATAATAAATCTCTTGTTATCTTTTAATCACCTTGAAATACTATACATTTAATTCTTTTTTCTTCTACTTAATAACATTTCTTCTCCTCAGGACTAGCAGTAGATATAAAACCTTGGCTATAAGCTTGCTTTCCTTACTTTTTGCTGTAACCATTGCGAGTTCTAGCAAAAGCCCACTCTTGTTTTTTTTACAGTCTGCTCTGGGAGGACAGGAGACCTTTCTTAGCTAAAAACAAAGCTTCATGCATTTCACTTAGCTTTTGATCGATTTTGTTGCTGGTCGCTGTTGGTACTGTATTGCAGTTGTATTTTTATTGTTGTAAGCTCCTGTGTGCTGTGGTGGTTGGCAATCTCAAAATGTGTTAAATAATATTGATTTCTTTTTTCTCAGTTGGCAAGCATTTTATTCTACTCTGTCTCTGATACTATTTTAAGTATCATTTACTGGGTTTATTTTCTTCCTTATTTACGACTTGGCATAGCGTAGAGCAAGGGGCCATCTCAGTGCCTGCAGAGAAGTCCTGAGAGAGATGGTGCTTGTAAGAATATACTTTCCAGTTCTGACACTAGCTGCCTTTAGATAACGGCTAGACAAGTCTGCATGCTGTATTCTCATGGCATCATTAAATAGGAGGTTTGCATATTTGTCTCAGAAAAGCAAACCTATTTTGATTTTCACTGCAGTATAAGTAACCTATCAGGTGGATGTTTTGACAAACCAACTTCCACAAAACATCCTTTCCAGACCTCCAAGTGCCAGCAAGATGACACAAGAACACCTATCCATTTCTGGTATCTTTCATAATAAATACATGTGTCTAGGTGATTTTCACTTCATTATAGAATGTGACTCTTTCCGAACAGTCTTTGTGCAGCCTATGAAGGTATTAGGGAAAGGAAAGGTGGGAAAAGAAAGATTTACTCTGAAGTGCAGGTCCCACCTGATGCTACAGAAGTTGTTCCTGCATCTTAGAGCCTTGTTCCTGTGGTTTTATCCTGAGTTGAAAGCCTGTGCTGAGCAGTAAGCCATGCTGAGGAGAGAAGGGTACAGAAAACAGTGGAGTGATAAAGCTGTGGTTTCTAACAGTGGTTTTCATTACAGCTATTAAGGGAGCACAATGACCTTTTCAGCTATGGTAATTGTTTGTTTCTTTTGAGACTTTTCTTGAAAATAGTACTGGGAGGTTAGTTTTTAAATGAAAAGAGGTTAATATGGTGGTTTATTGTCACCATTTATTTGTTTCGTCTTTGGTCTGTAGAGATTCTCAAAGCTCTGAGTTGTTTCCAACAATGAAATGTTTCTTTAATAAATAGTGCTTCTATCCCAAATTTCACTCAACTGTTGAAGCATTTCATTTTGGAGGAATGCTTCAGACCTCAGGTCAGGCTATTATGGCATCTTTTCTGAGGCTCTGTGTGTGTGTGTGTGTTTGAGGGGAAGAGGTTAACTGTTTTTCCTGAAAAAGATTTCTGTATTTAAAACTTATGAACAAAAATTTTAAGAGAAATTACATAATTGTGAAAAAATACAACAGTTCTTTTTTCCATTAGGAGAGTGTGTATCTTGCTGATTGAAAGGGGTAAAAAAGCAGTTTATCTACTTCTAATGAATTGCCTTTCTGCCTAGGAAAGTGGGAAGGGGAGTTTGGAGAATGTTTGGAAACCCCTCCATGGGGGCATGAGCACTCACATTTTCCACTTGATTTTCTTTTCATGGAGACTAATGATCCTGACCTTGGATCCTGACTGGATCCTGACCTTGGATCCAGTTCTCCGTAATTTCAAGCTGTAGTTAGGCATGAATTTCCAGTTGTACAATATGAATCTTCCCTGGGGAAAAAATAAACAGCCTTTATTTATGAAGTGAAGGATTTACTGCTGGTATGACTGAAATCTTAACAGTTAAAGAATACTAGCTTCAATAATAATAATAACAAGTTGAGACTGTCCTTCCAGGGCTGCAGCGCTATGATGGGCAATGAGCTCAGCAGATCCTAAAGAGTATTTACATTGCATAAGGAAATCTGAACCATCTCTAGATGGTTTTCTCTCTAAGAGTTTTCCCAGATTATTTTGTCTGGGAATGAACACTATTACAATTGTATGTACAACAACTTGTAGACAAATTGAATCCTATTTGATTTATAATCTAAACTAAATACAATGCAGGCAGTAAGCAAAGGGAGGTGGCAAAGTGGATGGCAAGGTTAGGATAGTAAAATCCTGCAGCAAAGGCGTATTTTCTCTGTCTGTCTCAGTTTCACTGAGCTGTATTTCTAAATCAGACCTGCCCCTTGGAACTGTCAATAACTCCCAATGTCTGGAGGAGTCTTTATTTTAGAATCTATTTGATAACCTAATTCTCTTCACTTGATTGATTTCTGACCTGACTTTAATTCTTGATTTAAGTGGTTTTCTTAATAGCTTAGCTAACTACAGCTGCCAGTATAATTGATCCTTATTAAACATTTTTTTAACATATCTCAGCATTTTTTGCCACCCATCTGCTTTAAAACTGCCCGTTTGTATGGATTCTTTGCATAAATATTTTGTGGCTCATTTGATTCTCTGCATAATTATATAATTGCTTCTCACTTAGTTTTCTACATCACTAATCTACTGCCACATAATTAACAAACTCCTTAATTCCTTATTAATTATTTACTGTTCTTTTGAATATATGAATTAATTGACTGTTTAAATTGCTGCTGTGGTGATTTGACATCTAGTTAATTGTTTTGATTGATCAATTAATTAGCTGCTTAATCTCTGCTTGAAAGTATAACCCCATGACTGCCTTGCAAATGTTCTAGCACCCTTCTCATTCAATGCTATTTGCATCTTGATGCTCAGTTTACTGTCCAGGCACACATGGAACTTTTGGGCTTACCTGTATCCATCCCTTCAGTGAAGGCATCTCTATAACCCTGGTGATGGTCCTTGTATCTCTTCCTCCAAATAACTTTTCTTACATGTGACATACTGCTCACACGCTTGAACCTCAAGAGAGATTCAACTCTGCTTTAATTATGCCAAAGTGTGAAGGGGAGAATCAGGAAGAAAGGAATTAAAGTACTGAGGAATGATAATCCATGAGGTAAAGGTGATACAAGAACAGACTTTGTGAATTATGCATTTTTATGGCATACAGGGTGAGAATGTTTCAGGTGCAGTGTAACTACTGAAGACCTTTGTGGTATATTGGTGTAGCTGATGAAGTTCCCAAAACTTTATATTTATGTATAGCTCTTCCCCTAGACTTACTTGTTGAGGCTGTTTTTCTCTGGCTCTTCACTACAGAAGAATTTTAGTAGAAAAGAACCTTTCTCTTCACACTTCACTTTATTTATGTGCTAATCCTGGACCTAAGATTTCACAACTGGTTGCTGTAGAAACTGCTGTTCTCTTCGGGGACAAGGCCTTTGAAAGAGGTGTTGCGTTAAAAAGTATTTGGCGTTATATATCACGAATAAGCCAACAGAAAACACACCCAATATCATGAAAACTCCTTCAAAATTGAATGTTGGTTTTTTTTTTTAAGTTTCCACAGGGTGTCAGCTGCTCTTTGAAGGTATTTAATTGTGGCTTCTTATACAAGTGGAAGTGTGAGAAACGAAATGACTTTATCAAGCAAGCAATGTGAAACATGGGAGGGTACATTTATGTCTTTAAAAGAGGGTGCTAAGTTGAGTATTACATCTAATAGAAAGAGAATAACCAGGTCAGAATTCAAATAGGTTGGACTTGCTTGTACATGTGATGGATGCTGTCCTAATTTATTGTCTGGTGTTGGTCAATCTACAAGTTAGTAGTGAGAGTGGTTGCCAGAAATTTAATACTTTTGGAGCAGATGAAAATGTCTAAAAACTGTGTTATCAATTACATTTTTCAAATACATAGTATGATAGGTTATACTGTTACCTATGTAAGAATTAACAGTAGGCATGATAGGTATGTTATGTCTTAAAAGGACTGTTTAGCATGATCATGTGTCTGCTGAGCCTTATTAGACGATAAAAGACTGGAGCTGGTAGAGCAGTTCCTTGGGTCCTAGCAGCGATACTGTGCTGGCCCAGCTTCTCCTCCTCCTGCATACAGTCAACTGCAGCAGCATGATCTCCATTCACTAGCATTGACTGCAAACATTAACTGCACGTGGACATAGCAACATGCAGGTGACTAAATTCAGATGCCTTAATCTTGAGCTGAATTCTACCCCGAGGTATTTTGGCTTAAGCACTTTGGTAAGAAGGCTTACCAAGACCAGCTGGTCCACGAAGAGTCACCTTCTAAGAGTGGTCTCCATGCCCAAATGTAACGGACTTGCTCCTCTGGTGGCAAACACTGGAGTATGTGGAGCAGTTGTTAGTATTTCCAGGGAGTGGATGCAGAAGTCTTCTAATCTTTTTTATCTCCAATTTCGTTGAAACTGATTATCATGAAAATTTGCCATGAAAAGATACCAGGCAATATGCACAACCTACTGGCTTGCCTGTTTGCTGCAAGTGTAGAGGTGAAGAATTTAAAGTAGTTTGCTTTTCTTTGTTTACCTTAGGCAGATTACCTAGAGGCTTTTTCAGGGCTGTTTTACAATGTATCGAGTCTAATTCATAAAGAGTCTGAAACAGTTGGATTCCCTGAACATGTAGTGAATAATAATGACAAACAAAAGACGAAGCTGTTGCTATTCCTCTGATGCTACTTTAATTAGGCTGTGATCTAACGAGTGTGCTGCAAAATATGGATCACCTCCTAGTTGTATATGTATCTCTGAAGAAAGAAGCTTTACTCTTAATATTTCCAGGCAATGCCTTATACAAAAACTGTTAATAACTGTGATCAGCATTAAGACTATATAAGTATTGCATTTTGGGGAGACCATACAATTAAAATTAAGCATTAGTTAGTTAATTCAGTGGACCCAAGCCCTAACAGTATTCACATTGGAGAGATGCCATTGCAAAAAATTAGTTTGAGAAGAAGTACAATCTGAATGAAAAATGTAAGGAAGTGATATATGTGTGAGAAATTAAAATTTTTATCATCCAGAAATAAATACATATGTACTTATTGACAGTATTTCTTAATAGTGAGAAAAAATACAGCAACAACTCAGTGGTGTATAGGAATTATTAGAGAAGGTGAAATAGCTGAGCCTGCAGGAGTATAGTTCCCATTCAGCTCTGTCTCATTGCATTTTTATGTCAGTATATAAATCCACTGATTCAGTGAAATTCAGCCCACACCTTGATTTCTGTGTCTAACTCAAGCTGTGCAAGCAGAAGCCCATACATTTCAGACTTCCTGTTTTATTTACTGCTGATGGAGCATTATTCCAGTGTTGTTCAGAGGATAACGTGGTTATTCCTTATAATACTTTTAAACTAAAAGCTTCTTGCTGGGTTTTCTGTATGTTTAGTAGCTCACTCTCAAATTTAAATCAGCTTTCATAATAGCGTATTCAAACTGAATTTTAGTATTCATTTTCTTTAGTCTTCTTTCTTAAAAGTAGAAGATTCCCATATAAAAATGTGAATACCCAGTTGTTTAAAAATCTGTCAGAATCATGATATGTTGCTATTGGTTTCATCAGCAGAGTTGGGAGACAGTATTTCAAATAAGAACCTCTGAAAGACTGGCTTCACATGTACACAAAGATGCTGAATACTCAATGATCTCTTTTCAGGTGTTTACCTTTCTACTAGTAGCAGAAGGTTATGAACATAGGGAAAATGTAAAAGAAGCATTTCTCTTTTGGAAGGATTATGCACATTATTTTGTGTGTTTATTGAGTAGTTGCGGTTGACAAAAAGGATGGAGGCAGAATACCAGCAACCACTGATTTGTCATGTGTTTGTGTTGTACCTCAGCTTCAGTAGTCTGTTAATGATTATATGTACTTGCTAACATTTGAAAGCTGTGAGAAAGGATGCAGTGTTTATACTGGAACAGTATTAGGTTGGCATTGTTTTAGCAAAAGTTTGGAAACATAACTGTAAGTTATGGAAATTGGCTTCCTTTGCTGCTTTGTCTTCAATTTAGAATTTATTTAGATTTTCAATTTATGTGAAAGTAAGATTTTGGGAGAAACTCAGTGTTCAACAACTTAATACTTTAAGTACCCAGTATTAAATTTTGCTTAATTATAAAACAACACATAGAACTTTTTGACATAGGAACAGAACATTACCAGCAGCTTGCTTTTGAAAAGGAAAAAGCAGGTGATGAGACATTTAATAATGCTCAGTCATTTTACAATATTCCCTTGGAAGACAATTGAGTGTTTTAATGGATAAAGTAGAAACTATTTGTCTGTTATCATTTAATTTATGTAAGAAGCTGAACAGCAAATTATTTTTCTTTCTGTGTATGTGCCTTAATACTTTCAGAAAAAATGACACAACTCTGTCTTTGAATTTGACTTAAAGTAACCCAGTGGTGTCTTATTTTCCAGAAATTAGAGAGTTACCTGTACAGGCAACCCAACAGCATCACCATTACCCTGTTGCACTTGAGCTTTCACATCAGTTAAAATTAACCTCCTCCTAAATGACATATATTGAAATATTAAGTTTGGTCTAAAGGGTTTCCTTTGCTCAGATCTTGTGTAGAAGAGCATTAATTACCAAAACAAACACTTGCCTTTTCATTGCAGTTACAGCTTAACTACTCCTCCTAATTAATTTGTATGGTAGAGAAGGTAGTTGGGTTTCAAACCTGTGGAATAAACCAAAAATACTGGAACTACCTCTTCATTATAACATTTTGGTAGACTTGTGGTTTGAGCAGTACACAGAACAGCGTGCTCATCTATATAATATGGGAACTCGGAGTAGATGTCTTCCAGGTAATTTCTATACGAGGTCATAGAATCAGAAACAACTCAGTTGGAAAAGACCTTTAAGATCATCAAGTCCAGCCTTTAGCCCATCACTGCCAACACCACCACTAACCCATGTCTCTAAGGGCCACATCTACATGGTTTTGAACACTTCCAGAGATGGTGATTCCACCACTTCCCTGGGCAGCCTGTTCCAATGGTTGACAACCCTTTCAGTGAAGATTTTTTTCCTGATATCCAATCCAAACCTGGCACAGCTTGAGGCCGTTTCCTCTTGTCCGAGCACTTGTTACCTGGAAGAAGAGGCCGGCCACCTACTGGCTCCATCCTCCTTTCAGGTAGTTGTAGAGAGCGATAAGGTTCCCCCTGAACCTTCTCCTCTCCGGACTAAACCGCCCCAGGTCCCTCAGCTGTTCCTCATAAGACTTGTTCTCCAGACCCTTCACCAGCTTTGTTGCCCTTCTCTGGACCTGCTCCAGCAACTCAGTATCTCTCTTGTTGTGATGGGCTCAGAACTGAACACAGTATTCAAGATACAATATTGTATTCGATTAAAAAGGTTCCAAGGTTACACTTGGTCCTGACTTGAGCTTCAGTAAATGGAGAAATCTGTTTCCCTTTGTCTTTCGCACTAAGTGGGAGCTCTAGAAACCAGAATAAAATTGATCCTCTGAGGAAGCATCAATCCTAACTCTGAGCTCCCCAGTTTTCACAGGCTTATTTATAACTGAGAGGTTCCAGAAGGACACGCAGCGATGCTGGATAACTGTAGCTACGCCTAACTAGTGTTTCTGAGAACTTTGCTTGTGTTTCTGAAAACGATGAAATAAAGCACGTAGTAAAACTGAACACCACAATGAGCAGCAATCGGGTTTTGCTCCTTCTGCTTTTTGGCAGTGACTGTCTAAGCTACAGAGAGTGCTGGCAGCACAGCGGGGTCTGTCTCTCCCTGTGCTATATCTCATTGATGCATCCCTGTCTTCTATCCTCGTGGCTCTTTCCTATAAGTAACAGATTTTGCCAAGAAATATGCCTGTCAAGGAACTGGGGAAAAGGTGTGGGAAACGATGTAGGACAGAAAGGCTGAGTGAGGATGCTTTTAATGGGAGAAGGAAAAAGATTAATTCAGAAACAGATTTGCTTCTTAAATACTTCTACTATTCAAGGCATGCTGCTAAAGTTTTAATTCCCCTTGATGGTAACATCTGGCCCTCTGATTATTGTCCTATTAACCGACAGATCAGAAGCTGAGCCCTGCGTGCATGGATGCAACTAAGTTTTGGTAGCAACAGCTTTTTTCTGCTGTTTGAGGCAGCCTTCTTGCTTCCACAATGTCCTGGGCTCCCAAATGTTGTCTTTAATCTGAATCATTGACTTAGTCTTTAGCAAATCCTTGAGCGTAATACCATGTCCCAAAGTCAGTGAGTGCCAACTAACAAGTTGAGACATATATGAAGGGATGAAAATTAATTCGGGCACATATGAATTTGAGGCAGATATGAAGGGACCAAAATGAATTTGGGTGGATCAGAAACATAATCTTGTCCTCTTCATGTATTAAAATAAATTTGGGCTAATTAATTCTGATCTTTTAGATGAAAACATTATTCTGGGAGCACCTTGCTTGAAGTAATCCAGATGTGGACCTTTAATCTGGCCTCATTTATGTGTGCCAAGCAGATACCAAGATTATCTGAGTAAATACATGGATAAAAGAGCATTTCAGCTATTGAACCTTTGACTGAGAAATGTTCATCGTTAAATATAGAGCTGGTGCTCCAGTGCAGTGATGTGATAATCCAGTTCTAGGTTCTGTTCCTCACTTTCCAACTGAATAACTTTTGGTCTGTTGCTTTGATCAGTCTCTTAGTATTTAAATTTAGAAAGTGTGAGGTTCCCAAATGGTACAGCTGAAATGAGGACGATCTGTGGGAGCAGGGGATGGTGAGAGCATCAAGGCAATTGTGTCTTCCTACCTATCTATACAGTCTACTGAACCAGGACTGTGAAATAACTTTCTCAGTTTCCCTTTGTTCTGTGATTCACAATAAGGAGGAAAGTGGCAGACAAGAAGTCTCAACAGAGAAAATCCTGAATTCTTTTATACATTTGAAAGACAGTGTTTTCTAGTCATAAATGGCCTGGCAAGCATGTCTCTCTTTGACATGTATGATTACTATTACAGGATTTATAAAAGGCCTGGACATAATAGATAATGGAAAATTTTCAAAGTCAGAATATGACTGCCACATCTTGACTTTTTAGAAGTCTTTTTCTTGCTTTTCATAGAATCACAGAATGGTTTGGGTTGGAAGGGACCCCTGCAACGGGCCCTTCCACTAGACCAGATTGCTCAAAGGGCCATCCAACTTGGCCTTGAACACTTCCAGGGATGGGGCAGCCAGAGCCTCTCCGGGTAACCTGTGCCAGTGTCGCACCACCCTCACATTTTCATTCTTCTTCTGCATGTCTACAGCATCCAGGTTCTGATAACATTGTAAAGTTTATAAACGGAAATGTAGGAAGTGATGGTTAGTGTATGGCCAGTCTGAACTGTGGCTTGTAAAGTATTTTGTGTTACAAAGTTTGTATCTAATAAAATAACATTCTACATCTCCTTCTAAAAGCATTAAGTTCAATTCAATTCCCTGCTGAGAATCTGTAGAGAAAGTTTTTCCAAATAGTTCATGTTTAGAGAAATGTTTTGTGCCATAAATTCCTTACTCTTCTGATAGAACAGCACAATTGGGAGTGGGGGAGGAAGGCATCTGGTGGGAGGCTGAACACCAATGTGCTCAGTGCCTTTGCCTGAAGGACAGCTTCTTCATAGACGATAGTGGGAAAGTCGAGATTTATTTCTAGTAACCCTGGAGAGCAAAGATGTAGAAAGGTCTAAAAGCAGCACATGAGGTAATGCTGTAGCTTACTATAGCAGGGAACTGAAAATTCAAGCCACAAAAATACAGGGAGAACGTATTTTTGGGGAAATTATCATGCAGTCAAAACCGACCAATTAGTAGTACCACAGACAGGGCTTCCCTTGGATTCGTTCCTTTCATATAAACCATTATGAAAAAGTTCTTTCCATTGATTTCAACACAAATATCCTTTCTGAATGATACCTTATTTAGGCTTTTCCTTAAATGGATATATTGTGCATTATGGAGCCATCAAATTGTGCAGAATTTTCATGTTTGCATCGTAGGGAGCTGCAGCTCAAGAAAACTCAGCTGCTGTTTGGCTTTCAATTCCCCTCGTGATGTGAAAGTCAGTTCCTGCTCTTGTGGGATTAGAAATAATCACTGCTAAATGGAGTCTGCAATGATAAATTTATTCAATAACTTTCTGGATGATGGAATCAAAATGGGATTTGTTTAACTTCCCATACTTTTATTTATTCTTTATTCAAGAAAAACCAAGACACGTATTTGGTTGAATTACTGAAATATGAAGATACAAATCAGAGTGCTCAAGGTAGCTTTTTTACAGAATGAAAAATAATAATTATTTTTGAATATTGTCACATGATTATGAAAATTCTCATTACAGAATTCCTGAGAGAATACCATCTTATTAGGAAATAACTGTCTTTTCCAACTTCTTTAGGTGATTTGAAAAACATGCAGATGTTAACAACATGTCTGCTGCATACAGAAAGGGATGTGACTTTTGCTTTTATGCAGAGAAATTTTTTGTCAGAAATACCAGCCAGAAAGTTGGTTTTGACACTGTCCATTAGAATGATCAAATTGATTTATTTCTTCTCAAGATATTAGGTTGTCTCATAAGACTTCTTCCGTCCTTGAATCACTTCTTGAACCGTGATGATTTTAAATGGAAAAGACACAGAAAAGCAGCTGCTGTTCCAGTTCACTGATAAATATTCAGTCTGCCTTTTATAGCTGCTATGTATGATAGGAATAAACTACAGGGTTTAAGAGCTGTTCCTTTGCTTTGACTCATTTTACTAGCAATTTCCTGGGTTTTTTTTTACTTTCATTCCAATCAATATCCTCAGATTGGTCACCAAAACATCTCCTATGGTTCAGTTACCCAGTAGATATGTTCTTCATAGACATGCTGACATCAGTGACAGGAACTGCTAGCTGCTTTCCTTCTTATTTTGGTGTTGTGTTTTAGTAACATCCCGTCTGGCAGCGCGTAATAGAAAGTAGTTCAGTACCTTCGGCTTTTCTACAGCTTTTGTGTTTTATAATTGTGTTCCAGCACAACTGCAGAACATGAATGTCTTCATTTTGAGCTGTTAATTAAGAGTGGAAGCAGGATGTGTAGTAAACTGTACAGATTTAACATCTAATTTGAAAGTGGTGAAGTTACGTTTCGGGATTTGCAGAATATTGGAGAAGGAGCAATAGAAAGTTTTTATTTCTACCCTTTCTTCACAAAACACACACTGAGGTTACAGAAAAGTATCTAGGGATAAATGAGAGAATAGGAAAACAAAGAACTCCTGAGCCTGGTCATGTTGGAATTTAGCAACCCGAGAGATTTTCTGAAGGCTCTGAATTTTAAAAGTTACTTCAAATAATGGCTTAAGACTTGCTGAGAGCAAAACCCCATCTCTCTGGAAGCTTGCATTTGAGTAACTGATGACAATACGAAAGGTTGCTAAGTTTTAATGGTCTCAGTTGTGTTTACATGTTAACAGTTGTTTATGTTTTTAGTTAAAGTAAGCTAACTACTAATATATGAATTATAAAATGAAGATAAAATGATAACGAGATAATAGGGGGCTGAGACAAGGCTGACAGTACCAAAGTGAATAGCCGTGAACAGGAGTCTGCAGCTCCCTGTTCCCAGGTCTTCTGGATTGGTGCCTGTACAAGTGAGCCTTGTGAACAGGGATGGGAACAAACAAACAGGGGTTTGGAGCAACCTGCTCTAGTGTCCCTGCCTGTGGCAGGGGGTTGGAACTGGATGAGCTTCAATGTCCCTTCCAACCCAAACCATTCTATGTTTCTATGGTTTTATGACATATAGGGAGACTCAGCTCCTAGTGTGGATCCTCAGATGCATAATCTTTCACATATAATGATTTTGCTTCTGAATGCATTTTATCTAATGAACTCAAACTGAAATGGATTTTATTCAGTCATTAGAACTTAAAAGAGCAAAAAGTGCCAAAGCTGAACAACCATCCTGACGAGATAAGTTAACTGTGCTTGTTTTACAGCAAGAAGCAAGTTCCTCAGTGTTGAAGTTTGCTTGCCTAAGGTCAAAATGAATTGACAACAGATCCCAAACCAGGACCTAGAAACGTGTTTTCAAGTCTTTAATTACAAGCTGGAAAGGGAACAGTTGTCTTAAGCTATTTTATTGCATTGCATCTTTGACCTCAACATAGTCAAGAAAAATCAATATTTTCCATAGACTTCTGGAGTTGGCTTTGTGGGTGGATGAGGATAGTCTGATTTATTGAACGAAGCTGCTGGTATGAAGTAAATGCTGTCACAGAGTTTGTCACCACATGTTGGAGGAAAGCAGTAAAGAGGCTGCTATTTGCACTTTTATTGATCTTTTGGTGCAGCCATAGCTACAGGTCCTTCTGTGATGCCAGATTATTTTATCAGTGATGCAACATGTGTTTCCTCCTCAGTCCATTTATATTCCCTTTAGGCACTGGCAGAGCATGGCCAGTTTTCTGGCAGAAAAGTGCCATTTTCTTTCTTAGTTGGAACATTCACCCTCTATCATTGCCATGCTAAAAATGTCTAATTACTAAGAACTGATGGAAGTTTGGTTATAAAGAGCTAGTGGGTTTGGTTATAAAGAGCTAGGGGTTCTGACTTCAGGCTTTAAGGTTGTTACTGCATGTGCTGGGTCTTCCTAACATAAAAATGGGAGAGTCTCAATCAACTGTTTGGTGAAAGCAAACATTTCTTCTCAGATACTCAGAGGATCCCAATAAGTTTTGAAAGGCTAAATCACAGAATCTGTATCGTTTTTGATGGCAATAAAAGACAATTTAAGATGTGTTTTGCTCATGGATTTAAACACTAGTGGAATTAAGAAAGCCTCTTACAGTGTTACCAGAGTGATGACTGCCAGTTGCAAATTGTGGGGCTTTTTAGATCTGCTTATATCTGATGTTGTATTTTAATATTGTTAAACTGCTGCATGTACAATATAATGAGTCCCTAACCTTGTTTGATGGAAGTGAATCAAGCAAACTTGTTAAAGTCCTGAAAGTCTCATAATTTATGAAGTTTAAAAATGATTTTAAAAATAGAGTCTAATTGAGGTACATATTGGCATTTCTGTTTCTTCATGCTCTGCAAAGTCAATTAATTCTCTCAGCAAACCAGAATGTGTGGCAAAGGAGGAATTGAGCACAGCCCAAGGGTACTCATATCTTTGAATGTTTATTTTTGGATGGGATGCAGAAGCTTCTGAGCCTGTGAAATTTCGTGTCTAGGTAGTCACAAAGACACTGAGTGCCATTGGTGTCTGAAATCAGGGAGATGCTTGACATGTGGACACTGCCTCAAGTGGCAATCCAAGAGGTTGGGTGGGCATCCTACTTCGTGCTGGTGGAGATTACGCAGTGTTGTAAGTTGATCACCCTTGCAGATGTTAGTGTTTGTAAGATCATATAATCTAGCAAAATCATATTTTCATGCTGAGTAGGCAAGCATAGGGGTTTTGTGTGTGATATCTCTTTTTAGGGTGCTTGGAGACATGCAAAACTTACTTTCTTCGAGGGTTTCCAGCTGCCACTGCACCACTAGAGGGAACAGGAGGCTGGTCTAGGGAAATGCTTATCCAGATGGTTGGAGGAGTTTGGTGGCCCAGATCAGAGTGGTGCAGAAGAACTTAGTGCCTTAGAGACAAGTTTTTTAGTTATCTTTAATATTCATAACTTCCAAATAGCTTAGGTCAGTCCTTCTAACTCAGAGCAGAAGATAAATAAAGCATTTCAGCAGTGGCTCAGTAATGGCATGTGGCTTCATCTTAATCCCTTTCCTCCTGTGAGAATTCATTTTTAAAAAACAGAAGTCCCATGAAACATCAGGTTTGCGCTCAGTTAATTACTTGAATTCAACAATGGCATTTTAATAAATATTGGCATTCAGTTCCTCTGTCTCTCTTTCTTGTAGAAGTTTGCATCTAAACCAGGAAAGCTGTCTATTTACAGCTCACGGGATGATTTCTTTCCTACCTGCCAAAAAGACATTGCTCTTTGTAAGCAGAATAAAACAACCAGTTGCTTTTTTACCCTCTGGTGCTCTTTAATCTGTTTACCATCCTGTTTTTCAGCCAGGGTTTTCTTAGTGCTACCAGTCTGATACTCTGAAGGCAGAGATTTTTTTTTTTTTTGCTAGTGTATCTGTAAAGTGCCCTGAGCACAAAGTCATTATCTGAGAGCTACAAACTGGAATTGATCTGGTTTAGGCTTAGCATAATTTCTGTGTCTGGGCTGACCCGAATGTATTGTCCAACAGGTTTCTGAAAATGTCAAGAGCCAGAGGGGAGGTCCCAGAGAAATTGAAGTTCTTCCTTCCCTCGGAGTAACTGAATTTTAAAGTCCCCAAGCTCTGTAAATAAAAGAGAAAAATTGGTAATGAGAAAGGGAATTAATAGGACAGTCTTTCACACGATTTATATAGCTTTCAAAAACTGTTGCGTTATTGTGTTTAAAAGTGCTGGTCTGCAGCACTTTCACACTGGGAAGATAAGATTAAAAACTCGAAGAGGCAGCTCTGGGAATTAGAAGCTGGAAGAGCTGATGGATTTGAAATGAAATAAAAGCTGCTATTGGGGGAAATTTATTTTGAAGCTAAAATAGTGTGGCTGCCAATAAAGTATTCAGAGGACTCGAATGTTTACCTTGATGATGATGTCACATTTCAATTTAGTAGACAAGTACTTTTTTTTCAACTACTGTTTTCTTTATGGAAATCAGCTGAATGAGTCTCTGCCATGTAATACATTACAGAGTAAATTGGAATCTGATGCGAAGTTACCGTTATGCAGATGTGATATCCTGTTTGGATGCGTGCGCAAAGTCATGTCATTGCAACCCTCTGGAATATACTGCACTTGGACGTGAAAAAATTAAACCAGAAGCTAGAATGGTCTTTTAATTAGAAGGGAGAAAAATGAACAGGCACTGATGCATCTGCAGAGCATCTGTCTTTAATAAAGATTTCTTTTTTGGGAAAGCTATTTATTTTAAACCTCTAACATTTAGAAAGAAATACATCTTTGCAGTGAACCTTATGTTAGGGAAACAAGGATGTAGGTTCTTGTATCAGAGGTGATGTGTTTGCTCTTCATGCCTTTATTTGTATTTCTGTATGCCTATCAACTCCTCTCTCTTTCTCTCAGATATGTATATGTTCTCATTTATTCTTGCTGTGAATATCTTATCTTAGTCATAGTTTTTACTGTTCAGTTAATACACTGGCGATGAGATTAAGTTGATTCCTTCTGAAGTAAGGTAGCACTGGAACATTCCAAGTTCCTGTGGCTGTCCAGTTTTTAACAGAAAGTCTTCTTGCTGATACAGTTCTTGGAAAAAAACTAACTTTGGTATTTTCTTTGATAATTTCCTGCATGAAACCCATGCAAAAGGAGTCAGTGTTGCTGCAGTAAGGACAGGAATACTGATTATTGTTTTTAATTGAGTACGTGGTCTTTTCATTGGAAACGTTCTTTTTTTTTGCCAGTAATTTGCTGCAGGGAGTTTTTGCTTAGAATTTCCATTTCCTGATATTGTTGAGTTGTCTGTCTTACTTTTTTCTTCCCTTACAAGAGCTTTAGAAGTTTTCTAGGCAGCCAAATTGATTGTTACACTGCAGTGCAGGAGGATTTTGCATCGCATTTGTTTGCTATTGCTCCTGGAGCTTCATTGTTAAACTAACAAACTTTCATAGTCCCCGCTCTGGTTTTTGCTCCATTTACACCTTTTTTTTGACTGTGTGGAAATAATCCATGCTAGCGTTAAAAGGATGTTAATGAACATAAGTGTGTTGCAGGAATTAACAGAAGTGTGAGTACGAAATGCATATTCTTAGAAGTTTGGTGTCAGCAAAGCCAGGATCACAGAATGAATTATTTCTTTTCTTGTTTTTTTCATTTGTTCTTAGGCTATTTGTCTACAGTATTCAGTTTGAAAGGAAGGAGGATAAAGTTTCTCCTAGTATTTCCAGGATAAAAATTGAAGTTTTATATTTGACCATTTAGAAATAAAGTGAAGCAAAAACATCTAAAGCAGACTTCGGCTAAAGAGTTTTAGAAGTTAACCTATTTTTTGTAGTCTATAAATGCTATGTATTCACTAATAGTTAGCCTATAGAATACTTAAATGGTAGAAAGAAGTATCCATAGTATGTTATACAGTTAACAAATCCATAGGTGCTCTGGATGACATAAAATACATGCTTTGCAAAACTGCGTACCTGAATATGACTTGTACCTACCAGCAATGTTCCTCCAGGGAGCTCAGCTGCATTTTGAAGGAGCCACTGCTGTACACACAGAAATACAGCACACCACAAAGCAGAAGGCTCTGTTAACCATAGCTGGAGACTGCATATAGCCCTACATTGGAATCTATATTGAAATCACTGAATAACTGCAGCATATGCTGGAAGAGGGAAATTACCCCTCTCCCACCTCTCAAACACCTTCTGGCACTGGCAGATGCATTACCAAATGGAAACCTCATGTCAGTGCCAAAAATTAAGGACAGACTACAGCTTGCTGATACTTCTTAACAACGATCATCAGTGAGTGCAGTCTGCAGGACCATGAAATGAGTCTCGTAAATGTGTATCCCCTACTATGCATTTCTACCAATGAGCATGATGTCTTGTGGAAGTTGGGGAAAGAGGGAAGATGAGAATTCCACAGCAGGACTTCATTACCATCCCTTGGTCAGGCAGGAGTTCTTTTCCTAGATTCATATAGAAGCTATGACTGATACAGTGCCAAACAATATTTCAGACTTGCTGGATGCTAAAGATGTCAGAATATCAGGCAATTTATCATCTGGATGCTTAAATATAATACCAAAGCCTTTTTATTTTCCTTTGATTTCTATTGGAAAACTTGGGATTTTATGAACTTTAGAGCCAAGTACCCCAGACAAGTCAGTTAAAAGCTCCTTAAATGTCCAGAGGAATGGGACTTTCTCTGAAAAATTCATCCAAGAACCTCTTCCTCTGTTCCACAATCACCATTTTATAGCAAAGACCGAAGAAGTAAACAAGCTTTGCTTTAACTCCCCTGTGGACACAAGGGAATCCCAAGAGAAAATGATGGTGTCTTTTCGGCATAGGCATCTAGCTGTCCTCTGCACATTTTATCCCAGCCTTGAAATCGAGCATGTCACCATGGCTTATGCCCTGGTTCTTCTTATAGAGTCAGAACCTTGTAAGTATGAAGGAAAAGGTAGAATTTGTTTTACAGTTTCTGCAGTCAGTTTGAAGTGTTTATAAAGTGCTTCAGAACCTTTTCCAGTAAAAGCCCTCATAAAATGTAAGAATTTTGGCATTAATGGCTTTATCGATAGCCAGAGATGATGGTAAAGAAGAGTACTTGCCTGCCAGGCCAGGAGGACAGACTGAATATTCTCTATTGGAAACAGACCTGGAAGTCAGCAAAGTCTTATTTTAGATAGAGTTAGTAGATACATGTAGAACAAAGCAAGAAGAATGGTATGTGTAGGTACAGTGTTATGTTCTTTCCAAGCCTGGCTGCTCATCTGAGTGATTTATTTGCTCTGTGGAGAAGCTAACCTCAGAAAATCTATCATCTCTATGATCACTTTTAATGGAATCAAGGTGGTTATGCAATAGAGAAAACAAAACCTATAAATGGATCGTCGCAGTTAAAAATAGGGATTAATGGTCTGATATTTTTCATGCTACTGTGGCATGCATAGATCTAAATTACTGTGACTAGATACGGGGAGTATTATCTAAGTAGATGTGAGGTGTTTCACCTCAGCACATGACTCTCAAAGCAGTGTTGTCACCTGTTTGTAGAATGCTGTGTGCATCCTGGTGTTTCTCCGAACTGGAGTCAGTGCTTTAGAAAGGATGTCATTAAAGATTTCACTTCTTCAAGTGAAGGGATCATCAAAGAACTAGTAAGAGGAGAAAGTCCATTTAATGGGAAATATCATTTTGCTGTAGTTGGGACAGAAGGGTCAACTAAGCTTTAAATATTTAATACTTCCCAGAATGAGGTGGAAAACTGGATGTCATCTTGATGCTATGTGACACACATAGTTAATGCATATAGGCAAGGTAAACAGTACATGCAGTACTTGCACTCCTATCTTGTGGTGCTCTTGTATTCTTAGTATTCAGTTTTATAATATAACAACAGAAAACATATTTAGATTCAGAGTGAGTCAAGCCACACTATAAAAAAGTTTTTCTGGGTGGCAGATCTGGGTATTCTGGGTAGCAAATTTGAGCAGTTGCACTACAGGAAAAAAATTGTATGCCTTAGGCTGTCAAGCAAGCTCTGCCCTTCAATCCTTTTTGCTATGATTATATTCTGTAACTGAAGCCATGAGCATCAGTCTGAGTCCCTGGATATTGTTCTCGTGTCTTGAAATTTTCAGTCCTTGTTAGCTGAAGGAACTGGCAGTTAAAACCAGATAACAATTCCTGTGCCTAGATTGTGTAGTTCAGTTTTCAGTCTTACGTTGTTTGGTAGCAGAAATAATTAGTGTATGTGACAAGTGCTGCTATCAGTGGTTGTTTTTCTGGTGGTACACAGCACTGCCTATCTCCCTAAATAGACAATGCTCCCATTCCCACTTGCCTTCTATTAGGGATTTTCTACTCTTGACCTTGATGCCATCCCCTGTTTAATCAGTGGATCTTCTTCCAATTGAAATTCAGATTTCACCCCTGAAGTCTTCATTTCTTCTTCTTCCCTTGCTACATTGGGAAGGAGATTGCCAAGATGATGAGAGGTGATGAATTGAGATTAGGGTCTTTCAGCTGAGCCTCAGGTGTGCTGGTACGTGGGCACTTGTAGCAGTACTCAGCCTTCTCCCTTCATAGGTGAGAGCCTGGACTATATCTCCATGCTCTGGCTTTTTTTTCTGTATTCGTATGAAGTTGTTTTGGTAGTTTGGGTTTTACTTCTTTTGCTTACAAGAAGAGCAGAGTTCTAAGTCCCCTTGGGTGTATCAGCAGAGTTTCAAATAGAC
Organism: Nestor notabilis; assembly: GCF_000696875.1. Taxonomy (NCBI): domain Eukaryota; kingdom Metazoa; phylum Chordata; class Aves; order Psittaciformes; family Psittacidae; genus Nestor; species Nestor notabilis. The sequence continues at coordinate 22,898 of NW_009924944.1, read as the reverse complement.
AGAAAATAAGTAGGGATGGGAGCTCTGGAGACTGCAGCAGCACCGCTGCCCGGCAAACACTGCAGAACAAGTGCTACTAAGAAGGAATTGAGGTTTTGTTCAAGTACAGCATCAGGGAGCTCAGTAGAATGGGACTGGGTCACCTGCTCCTTAGCGATGATTTCCCGTAAGTGTCAAGAGTTTCCAAATTCATGAACTTTGAGCAAACTATAGCAGAGTTGGTCAAGTTACCAAACCTTCATAAAAATCAGTGCAGGCCTAGTATTTCCAGAGAAGCCACCAGCTTGGAAAGCCAACAGGGGGGTATTCCGCAGCAGAAACGCTCTAGTCCCATGAAATTTCTAAGGTCCTTGAATTATCTGAAGCACCATGATATGCTTAAAACCTAAAACCCCCTAACTAAAAGCTGAAGTGATGTCCCAGACTGACACAGCACAATCGGTATAGAATAACCTTTGCAACCTGGTATAGTATAATAGCAAAATGTAAGCAAAGCTTTTGGGAAGCTTCTGGAAGTGAAGTCATACTCCAAAAATGAGCTTGCATTCACGATGTGCTCCTTGCTGTGTTGGAAAGTGCTTGATTTGGATGTGATAAGTTCTAAATAGATAATTCTATGAAAATAGCCTCTTTTTTTTTTTCCTTTTTTTTTTGTAGATGAAACTAAAGCTTTAATTAGCTCTAGAAGAAAACAAAGGCCACAGCATATGTATTCTGAAAACGCACAAGGGAAATAAAGTGCCTGTCATAGAGAGAAATGAGAGAACCATTTTCCCTTAGTTAATACAGTAAAAATTCTGAAAAGTTTACATATGGATATTTTTAATATATCCCTGATAAAGTTAGATTGGAAGAACTTGATGAACTGTGCATCAAGCTAATCGTAACAATAATCCTCAAAATCAATACAGAAAATGCCTTGCTTATTTAGTGGAAATGTATTAATTGGGGTATTCAAGGAATAAACCAAAATTAACCAATTTCTTTCCAAGCATATTTTGAAAGGAACATCTATTTTCTGACTAAGATGATTTATGGGAGAAGGGATTTTATTTAATGTCAAATCCTTATGCAGTTATCTCAGCTGAGAGCAAAATCCCATTTTTGCACATCTTTACTATGGATTCAGTTGCTATTTGCTGTATTTATCTGTATTTTAAGACTGATTCCTGTGGAATGAGGCTTTCTGTCCTGTGCTTATCTCTCTCACCCCCTTCTAACCTATTGGGCAACTTAAACCAAATTTAGGAGAGTGGACTACTCCTTAAATAGAGTTTAAAGATCTCCCAGTTCTACAAAAAAACCTGAAGAGACCACAAATGTTGTCAAACTTGGGAAGAGGCTGGAGGATTTGCTTGCTTTGTCTGATGTTTGGCAGCAGCTAATTTACAGGTCAGAATGAGTCCCAGCACGTAATCACTTTTGCGTAGTGAAGGTGACCTGACAATGGAGAGGAGCTCAGAAGCAGAGCACACATGTCCATAGAGAACCAGGCTTCAGCAGCTCCGTTTGCTCTGGTATTCTTGGCCTTGCTTTGGCAAGTTATTTGGTGTCTCAGGGCAAGCTCTGAACAAACCAGTGTGGGAAATAGGGGCCATCTGATGTGGACACCTTGAGTGCACCAAAGACCAGCTCACCCTGCCCACAAGCACAGTGAGCAAGCCTCTGGCTATACTATACTTTCTGCTCAAACTCTTATTTTAATAACCAGTTCACTGTGCTGTTTTTCCTTTACTAGGTGATATTCTTTCTTATATTGTTGAACATAAAGACCAGTTATTGTTGTGGGTAAGTGCTGGACAAAATTATCCCCGGAAGCTTGATTAGCAGTATCAGATGGTGAAGTAGCTCTCTGAAGTGTGTCTTTAAGTGCCTTCTATACCCTACTTAAAAAACTTAGTAAAACCCATATTCTACAGCCTACTTTAAAAATTGGGTAAAAACCCACAACAGTGTAGTTTCAATGATGACGTGGGTACGTGCCAAGAGCCATCTTAGTTGGTAGTATTATTCAGGGCAGCCTGAATCAGTTGGTTTTGCTTTCTGGTGCTCCTTTGAGCTATAAAAAGGATTGCACCCTCAAGATCACTGGCAAAAGGGGACTTCATCCTTTACAAACCTGTGCAAGATGATTGACCATGCGTCAAAGAGCACAGCCTCAGAAAGGTAGTTCATTAGTGGGAAAGTGAGATGAACAAATGGTTTGTTGTGATGGACATTGAGTACAGAATAACCAGAGAGACCTGCAGTTTTAGCCAAAACACTTAAATTTTATTCTTTGCTAAATGTTGCCCCTAAAAAAACAAACTCCAAACCCCTCTTCAGTTGTTTTGAATTTCAGTAACTGAATTCAAGCTTCTACTGAGATGCAATAAGCTGTACTGGGCTGGTGATGTACATTAATTTCTTGGCTGGTGTAATGAGGCATATAGTTGTCATGCAGGGTCACTCTGGGCATAGGAAATTGTGCCAGTTGGAAGTGATAACTTGCATTCTGTCCTGCCCAGGTGGAATTGCAAAGATTTGGCTGCACCAGCCCAGGCTGTAGCCAAGTGCTCATCATGCATGCAGAAACTTGAAAGATCAGATGGTGCCTTATGTGAATGGCAGGGGAGCAGAGATTAGTCAGGAACAGATATAGTTCGTATGTCAGCATATTTTATGTTTCCATTCTTTATTCTTGACTTCAGAATTCAAATTCATTGATCTCTTTTGGTTATTTCTTTAGCTTATTTGACTACATTAGAACTTCATTGGTATTGCAATCCTTTCCCTGCTATGCTTTTGACACAAGCCGAGGATGCATCATTTAGCATGATCCTGTGTTTTGCTTTGTTCAATGAAATGACGACAGTAGGATGATGTATGTTGTGCTAAATATATCCTCAGGGTTTAAAAATGGCATTTGGTTGGACATATGGGGCAGTGCTGTACGACATCAAAAGTCAGGCTTAAAAAGATTGCATTTCACCATAAAAATCATACATTTTTTTGGCAGTTCTCAAGGTGTGTTACAGACCAAGTTATTTTTGCTACTGATGTGATCTTCACAACATGTTTCTCTGGGGTCTGACCTGTACTGTCATTTGTGCTAAAAAGATATTCCAACCTGCATGTCTAACACTGGAGGACATTAATATAATCAGCAAGAAATCTTTTAAAAATAGAACTACTTTTAACAGCAGATCACAATGGTTTCTTCGTACCTGTTGAAGAACATGGTCAGCTGTTAATTGAAGGACCATAAATCCAGGCTTTGATTTTTAGAGATGTTTAATTTTTCTTGCCTGTTTGGCCATATGACTTTGAGCTGTCATTGAAGGGCTTCTTTGCTGGAGTCAGTGATTTAGTTAGCCGCAGTGCAATATGCTTTAGGTTAGTAGAATTTTTCCATAACTCAGTTTAGCATAAAATTGTAAAGAATTGTTCTTGTCACTTTTTATAGTGGAATGGAAAGACTAACTGTTATTTCTGAGGCATCCTGCATTATTGATGGCTAATCACAAACAGCTATTTTGAACTGTAAACCAAATTGGTGAGAAAAGCACCTGTAAAGCCACCTGCCTGTAGAATCCAGACCTACACATTTGAGAAGATGCTTCATGCTTCTCATGGGATGCACACAAGTGGTACCTTGATGTTCAGCTGTTCAAATGCTGTTGAATCAATTCTGTGTGTTGTTTTGATATAATTTTAGCATGTGATTTTGAGTGATTTGCTTAGTGACTGGTGTAGCAGATCATTAAATGTATTCTGGAGGTGCAGTGTCATTCTTCACACACTTGTGTATAGCTCAGCAACATTGGATTATGACAGATTGTCAACATGCGCAAAGTTAGTTGGAAATAGTGTTTTGGCTCCTGTTTGAGCTACTGAACAGTGGTGAAAAGGGATGGGGAAGATAAGATCTTTTTCTTGGGCAACCCAGAGTCCTTAATCCCTTAGTAGCTAAGGAGAAAGCATATTATCCCAAGGAAAATAGCATGGCATACTTGAATTGCAAGGGCGTTGAGCTGAAGACAAGTACTCCCGTGCTTCTAGATGGGGAGGACAAAGATATGTTAAAGGTTGAATTTGATGATCTGAAGGTCGGACTTGATGATCTTAAAAGTCTTTTCTAACCTACTTGATTCTATGATTCTATGATGAAAATAAGGAAAGGAGCTAAAAAATGGCTGCCTGTCAGTCTCAAAAAGAACCTTGTTTTCCCAGCCTGGTTTCACTTGCTATAGCACAAATTAGTTACTACAGAGCTTCAGGGAAGATACTCTGGTTGGCTGGTTGGTTGTTTTAGTGTAGCTGATATGATGGGTTCACCTTAAGAAGAAACAGTTGTAGGAATGGGCAGGAAGTAGAAACCAGCTGTTGTGGGATTGTCAGCTCTCATTACTGTGGTTGAAGCTACATTTGAGAGCTCCAAAGTTCAGCAAAGAAAAGGCGTTTGGTGAGTGGGATCTAGTGTGTCTAATAGTGATGTAGTTTCACCCAAAGACATGTCCTTGAAAAAGATGCCTGTGCCTAGCTGATTGCCCCAAATAACAGCCTGAAGCTTCTCATCTGTTTCTCTCTCCTTCCCCTTCCTCTGTCGTGGTACTCATGTTCTAAATACTTGTATATGGATTTTGTCCATTCTGTCTTTCTGCCGCTTGAAGCAAAATGAGGGGGTTTGCTATGGTACATGATAGATTTTTAATTCCTGTCCAGAGAACAGGTCAAACTTTTATTGTAGTTGCTTTGTCTTTTATTCACATAGAAAGGGAAGAGTTCAAACGCAGTCAGATTTTTCCATTTCTAACAACAGGCTGAAACTGTGGTCCAGTGATAAAGTGAGAAATCACTAAGTCAAACTTTTATCTGATGGATTTTCCTGTGATTTGTTATGCTTGAGGGCTAGGGGAAGAGGAAGCAGGAAAGCTTTAGCATATGGACTAAACCTAATTTGTGTGTGCTTAAAAATGGGAAAAAAGTTCTCTGTCAGCCTTTTTGTGGGAAGTTAGAGAAGCCCCTGGCATGTTAAGCAAGCTGTTGAGATTATGCAGTAATGAATAATGCATGTGCACCAATGGAGAGATCTCACTGCTGATTATTTAAGTGGATATTTTTGTGGCCGAACTACTTGTGAAATATGCAGAGAATTTCTTATTGTTACCAGAAATGATAAAGGGAAGATTGGACAAAGTTGTTGAATGATTTGGAGTGATTTGTCATAGGAAGTGGTTAACCGCACTAGCTGCATGATTTTTGGAAGACAGGCCATATGCATCTGCAAGCAGAATTGCTGCCATGACTTACAATGTAGAGATTCTTCAACCTGCCTGACTCTGAGGAACTCATCTGAAAGGTAATACAGTGTATCACTGCCATCTTCACTATCTTCCCCTTTTCTCTTGAGTAACTGATCCCAAAATAGATGTAAATAGAAGTGGAGGGTTCCTGATACAGAGTTTTTGTGCTGGGGGCAGTGGGAGAGGCAGACTCCCACATTTTGGGAGTATTCAAGCAATTTGATGAAGCAACAACACTGGTTCTTCACACAGTGACTGTCTCTTTAGGAAGGCTGGCACTTAGATTTCACTCACAGACAAATCGGGATTGTGGCTTTCAGGGAAATAAAACTGCTTCCCTGCTGTTCAGAAAGATTTCACTCTCAGTGAGGGGCAACATGTAAAGATGCGCCTGTCACCTCCACATTTTCTCCCAGCTGAGCTTGATGTCTCCTCTGAAGCTTGCCTGTGTCTGTGGAGTCCATGTGGCAGCAACTCATCTGCCCAGGTGTCCTTCACACTTCCCGGTTCAGGTGTGTGACTTCACCTAGGCTGAAATTAGATGATAAGAGGGAATATTGTAACATCAATTTCTCTTTGTGGATCCAGCTATAGCTGCCTTCTAGTACTACATCAGACAACAGGGCTGCCCCATGTCTTGTTTTTTCAAGTGTTTGGACCTTTTTTAGAATTAAATGTGCACACTCAAGTAATTATTTGAAATCAGTTATTTTAATGTTGTGGGTATGGTTTTATTGTATTTTACCTGCTTTTACCTCTTTCTGACTCATGTAACTTTTACAGAAAAGACAGAGAATGTAGGTAAGTTTCCTTACCTAAGAATTTGACATTAGTTTGTATTACTGGCAGAAGCTGTGGATGCAGTAGCTGGACAGACCGAATGAGCGTAAGTGGTACAGGACATACTTATTCCATGCAGCAGTGCTAGCTTCCCCCAAATCCACTTCAAGGGTAGTAACATTAGCTTGTTTCACATGTGCTTCTGGCCTTTGTTTTTGTCTAAAGTTACCGTTGTGTTACTTCACCCAGGAGCTGTTACAGAGCTTTCATTCCTCATTCCAAGGGGCTGTGACTATGCTGCAATGAAGTGCCAAAGATCTTGACCCTTCTCAGATAGCAGATACAGAAATGTATCTCAGGTATATTTATTCAGTGTTGGCTTGCTGCAATGAGCTGATTTCAGTGTATTGCCCAGGCACTGGATGCAGGGTGCAAAACACATGAAAGAGTTCATATTGTTGGAGAGATCCATGGTAGGATCCTTCAGCTGCTTGTGAGTGCTATTAATTGACCCTGCTGACACTCTTTGTACTCTTCTGATAACATATATACTGAAATCACTGTAATGAATTTCCTCACTCATCTATTAGACCATATCAAACATATCACGTGAATTTTAGTTCATCACCCAATCACATAACAAAAGCTTTGGCTTCACTTTAAAAGGTCTGTGCAGCTCTCACCTCTCAAGTCAATCTCTGCATCCTCCGCTTTGCTGCTATCCTGCCCCATTTTTTCAGCTTTTCTTCCTCTTATATGGCCTCTAATGTATGTTGTGGCACTGTTTGGCTCACATTTAAGTTCACGTAGGTTCCTCATCAGAACTATTTTGCTTAAATTGAGAGTAAAAAGATTCTTCCCTTTTCCTAAATCTCAGTCAACCAGACTCTGACTCCATGCAAACCCTATACCAAAGCTTATTTGCTTGCACTTCAGTTCAGTTTGGGTGCCTTGTCCCTCAGCTTTGTGATTCTGTGTTGCTTTTCATTCCGTAGAGCTCCAGAGGTTTTACAGCTCCTTTATAAATTTGCTTCATCCTCATAGTGTTTGCATCGGACATTGTCTTGTTCCAGTAGCAGAAGATGTACGTTGTTCTGCAGTTAAATGGTAATCTTATTGCTAGGAATTAAGTCTAAAATACACTGCATGTGATTTTTCTCCCACTCTTCACAATAATGATCCCAAATTATTTCTAAAATTGCATCCTGAAAATATAACAATTACCAGGAGCTGCAAATACAGTTCTTGACAGAGATATGGTTCTTTGATGCTCATTTTCTCTGTTTATCATCACATATTCTTCATAGTGGAATAAATGCCGCCTGCATTTGCCATAGTTCCTGCCATCTCTGGCTTCTTCAATTTCCCCTTCTTCCTCTTCCATACATCAAAAGCAATGCACAGTTTATAAATAGAATGAATTGGAGACAGTTAGTGGGACTAGAGGGTGAGTTTTCAGCATTCCTGTATTTTGATTCATTGGTGACTAGTAGATTTTAGCTCAAGAAAAATAATTTTAACAAGTATCTTTGCAATCTCTGCCCATCACTGCCTGCCCCAGGAAATGCATTAATACTTCAGAGCTTTCCTGTGCTCATCTGTGTCTTGCTTTTGGGGGAGTTAATGGAATTTACCCTGTAATTTCATTGAGCAGATATATTGCTTTTCTGTCTTATTTAGGTTACATGAAAGAATTGAGGAAGGAAAAAGCTCTGCAGCCTTGTTGGGAACAGAGATTGTTGAAGGCACAAATGTTCTTAGAATCATGTCATAATAATAGTTTACTTAAAAGAACATGCCAATTATAATGGAACAGTGACACTATTAGATACTGATTTTTGTTTTGTGTGCTTGCCCATTAACAAGAGTAGCACCTTTGTGGTTGGTTGTTTTGCTTGTTGCTTTCTTTCTTTCTTTCTTTTTTTCCTTTAGAGTGTCCCAACAGGAGTGGCATAAGTAGGAAATAATATTCAGAAAATATACAGCAGGGAGATGGAGACTCCATCTGTAAAGCAGGTTTAAATGTGGCTGACCAGAGGGATGGATTTAAATCAAACTTTCAGATAAGATTTAGGCGTGAATGTAGAAGAAAAGCTGTTTTTGGTAAAGGTAACAGAGCCAAAGTAGACCTGTCTGGTTAATCTCTGCAGTTTTATCAATTGTGTTGTCCCCCTGACCTTCCGTGTTGCTTGTTTATCTGTTCAAAGCAGCCTTTTGTGTAAGGCTGGAAGACATATTTTCTGTGGGTATTAAGTGGTTCTTGTATTTGTAAAAATGTTTGTATGTTCATATAATTGAAGCATCCATAGAATTGTGACATTTTGGTAGACCCATGGTGGTCATCTGCACCACTCTATTCGGAGAGAGGCTGTTGCCAACAGTAGATGAGGTCAGATAGACCTTTTAACACCCAGTGTAGCAGGGTGTTAAAACCCTCCCCAGAAGTTCCTATACCTTGATCTCCATCCTTCCAAATACCAAACTCTGATCCTTTTAGAGAGTTGTTGGATTATTTGTTCTCCAACTGCTAACCACTGATTGCTGAGTTTAATGACAGCCTGTATGAGGCCAGCTGTGTTATTTGAATTTGAGCATTTCAGCTCTTGGAAGGCCATAGAGTATCTACCAGGCACGAAGTGATAAACATCAAAGGTCTCTACTGCCAAGATTGGAGCACTAGCAAGGAATTGATACAGCTGAGAGAGAACCAGATCATTTGAAGAAACAAGTCAGGTCCTATGTTACAAAAGAACTGAGAAAATAAATCCAAAGCTCATCCTTGCAAAAGACTGTCATATCAAAGGCCATCCAGAGGGACCTTGGCAGGCTGGGCCATGTGAACCTCTTGAAATTTAACAAAGCCAAGAGCAAGATTCTGCATCTGGGTCAGGGCAGCCTCAAGCACCAGCACAGGCTGAGCAGAGACTGGATTGAGAGCAGCCCTGAGGAGAAAGACTTCAAGTGTTGGTTGATGAGAAGCTCCTCATGACCCGGCTTCAGTGTGTGCTTGAGCCCAGAACCCCCCGTGTGCTGGGTGCACCCCCAGAGCGTGAGCAGCAGGTCAGGGAGGGGATCCTGCCCCTCTGCTGTGCTCTGGGGAGACCCCCCCTGCAGCCCTGATCCAGCTCTGGGGAACAGCACAAGAGGGACGTGGAGCTGCTGGAGCGAGGCCAGAGGAGGACCCGGTGCTGCTGCGAGGGCTGGAGCAGCTCTGCTCTGGAGCCAGGCTGAGAGAGCTGGGCTGGGGCAGCTGGAGAAGAGAAGGCTCCTGGAGGGGACACCTTAGAGCAGCTCCAGTGCCTAAAGGGGCTCCAGGAGACCTGGAGAGGGGCTTTGGACAAGGGATGTAGGGACAGGACAAGGGGAATGGCTTGAACCTGCCAGAGGGGAGATTAGATACAAGGAAGTATACAATAGATTGGATGCAAGGAAGAAATTCTTCCCTGTGAGGGTGCTGAGGCACCGGCACAGGGTGCCCAGAGAAGCTGTGGCTGCCCCATCCCTGGCAGTGTTCAAGGCCATCTTGGACACAGGGGCTTGGAGCAACCTGCGCTAGTGGGAGGTGTCTGTGCCCATTCTATGATTCTGTGACACTGGAACATGAGTTTGAGTAGTCTATCACCCATTTCCAAAAATAATTTAAAATATGAGATTTGTTTTTTTTCTTAGTATGTTCTTTCCAGTTGTTTTTTTTTCTGCCATGCAGTAACCAGTGGCTCATATGTTAACACGAAACAAAGTCAACCTTTTTTTCATACAAAACTCTGCTTCCTCTTGACCTGGTTTTGCTCTCTAGCCCGGTTTTTCTCACTGTGTGTAACCATCCAGACCACATCTTCTGAGAAATACTTATTCATCCCTATAGTAAGACCTGGATGATGGCAGTCAGTTTTGAGTTTTAGAGTCTGCCATAACAGAAGAAGAGCTTTGTAGAATCACAGAATCAGCTGGGTTGGAAAAGACCTTTAAGATCATCAGATCCAACCTTTACCCCAGGACTGCCAAGTCCACCACTAAACCATGTCAGAATATCTCAAGAATAGTCACAGAATATCTCAAGTCATGTCACAGAATATCTCCAGTTGGAAGAGACCCATAAGGATCTTCAAGTCTATCTCTCTGCTCCTTGCAGGACTACCTAAAACTAAACCATATGGCTTAGAGCATCATCCAGATGCTCCTTGAACTCTGACAGGCTTGGTGCTGTGACCACTTCCAGGTACAACTCTAGTAATGGGGATGAAAGTCATCTGGCCTTGACCCCCTTTAAAGCAGTGTGATGGCTTCAAGAGGAGATGCAGTACAGTTGTATATGGACTGTACTGAGGATTGGTTGTTGAAGCAGTTATTTTCAAGTAGTAGTATTTTCAGATTGTGTGGCTATCTGACAGCTGGGTTGTGCTTATGACAAAGCAGTTGCCTTTTGTCAGGGTAACATGCACCAGGATCACTAGAAAATTATGTTTCTGTTAATTCAACTTTCCTTGGCTGTTGGTGGATCACACGTTTTCACACATACCCTAAAAGGGAGCAAAACTTTTCACTTTTAACTCTAGCAAGTCATCAGCATCATGTTGTTTTGAAGAAGAAGAGTTTGAAAGCTAAATCCTGCCTATTGTTCAGTGCTGCCTGCTCCCCCCCCAGCCAGCTGCAGGCTGACTGGGATGCTTGTAGGTCATTGCGGTGGTCTTCTGAAAGCTAGCCACAGGTTGTGGTTAGAGAAATCAATTTTCCTCCAGCAATAGGTAAGAAAGTGAAATACCTCTTGCAAAAGCCCTCTGTGATCTGTAATCATTCTGCTTGTCTGAGCTCCTGGTTTCGCTGTGCGGGAAGTAGGAGGCAGCACTTGAGATTTAATTTTGTGCTATCAGGAGAGCACAGTCTGAACTGATGTGACCAAAATGAAAAATTATGATAAACTTGCAACCACTGGGCAGATACCAGAAAGAAGCAATTGTTAACATTTCCAGATTGGTTTATATTTAGAATCTGAATAAACTAAATCCAGGATGAAGGATTACAGCAAACCTTTTGGATAGAACATTGCAACGGTGGTTTTTGAAGAGATAATGAAACTGTGTTTCTGATAAGGTTTGCACAAGGAACCCGTGAATCCTTACGCCATTGCAAATGAAAACTCAGTTTATAAGGAAAAGAAAGGTAATGTAAAAGCCACTCCTTTATGTCACAAACTTCAGAGAGCAAAACATTTTCATAGCCGTAATGTGCTCAAAGCACTACATGTGCTATTTGTAAATTGTCTTGAAGCTGGAGAAGATTAATCTGTGCAGCTTCTGACTGTGCCCAATGCATTGGACAGACGTCAGAGTTTTCCACTGACTTCATTTCTCCCTGTCTGTACTTTTGATGTTTTCATTTCCTTTAATGTAAACTGTAAGTCTGGATTTCCCGACTTTCTAATATTTGGAATTCATTTGGTTTATGATTTTTCAAATTACCAGTTACCAAACTGTGCCTTTAGGCTTCACTTTGACTTAGCTTTTATTTGCAAGCTTGTAGTGCATTATGGTACCTCCTTGTGGTATATAAACTTCAACTTCTAGCAAGAACTATAAGCTTTTATTTAAAACCATGTTACCGAAACAGCACTAATAGTGAAGAATTAGAATACTACTTGAACTTTCACTGCAGTATTATGAAAAATGGATGAGACTAAAGAAAATAATAGGTATTGACAATTACCTCTTTGTCAGATTTTCCCCAGAAAATCTCCTTGTTTTGCATGCTTTTCAAGGGACGAATAAAAATGTCTTGTCTTCTCCCTAGTCTGTATCATTTAATCATTGCTTGTTGTGTACCGGCTCGTAGAGTATCAGTTATAGTTCAATAGCTTTTGTCTAGAGCTCATTATCTGTAATTGAATGTATGCACCAAGCTGAATATGTTTGTTTGTAACTTGATAATTAAGCTGCTGCAGACACTTATTCTGGGAGAAGGGAGGAGAGGAGTCAGACAGCCTGTTGTCCCACAAACACTGCTCTGGCCTGATATGTGAAAACCAGGATGTGTTTGAGGGTGATCAGAGCTCACCTCCCAGCATTTACAGCCACCCTTTAAATCTCACGGGCGTTACATTTGTTTGTTCAGTAGTCTCCAAATGAAGTGGGCGCTGAGGAAAAGGGAGTTCATCTTTCTTTTCATAGATTGTGTTGGCCCAGATGTTACTTAAGACCAGTGGCTTAAGGTAAGACTGATGCTGCCCAAGTTTTACCACCAAAACTCCTAATTTTAACCTACCCTGTGTGTTAAGAAGTGGTGATTTCACGACTTCTTAGGTAAAATGAGTAGACTATGCAGGAACACCTTTCTGTTGTCACAGCTGATACCAAAGTATGTGAATCTTCTTTGGGGGGAAGAAAAAATTACTAAGAGCAAGTTTAATGGGAGTATATTACATTTTCATATGTCTTGGTGATGAAAATGAGAGCCTACTGACGTCTGGTAGCCATGGTTGCTAACATTTCAGGAAGCACAAAAGCAGTGATGAACGTAGAAGTCTTTCATTTTCAGTTCCTATGAGGTTTTGAATAAATCAGCCATATAGTGGCACCTTAATTTTTACTAACTATATCTTGGTTTGCTAATGTTTTCTCAGAGCAGACCTGAGATGACATTGTAGAACAGAACTGCTTTGTTTTTGCTCTAGTTACCCTTATGCATTTTTTTAAAAGTAGAGCATGTTCAGTTGAAGCTTTATTTTCTGTCAAGTGTAAGAGCTGGTACTACATTATGTCCCATTAAACATGTTACAAAAATAAGTCTGGATCCTGAGAGGAAAATCACTGCATTCACTGATTGACTCTCTAGGTAACAAAATAGGGAAAAATAAAATGCCTCAGGAAGAGCTACCATGCTGCAATGTCCTGACCACTGCTTCTATTCGTGCAAGGAACTGAAGGGCATGTTTAATGCCTGTGCCTAACTTGGCCTTCTGAGGCCAGTGGGACCAGAGTTTTATGAACTGAAAAGAAAAAGATGATGTGAATTTTCAGAGGAGTGCAGTGCATGAGATGGGTCTTTCTGTTGCTGAATTTGAAAGCATCCATATACACAGCTATGCAGTGTATGTGAGAGAATGAACTGAGGAATAAATCTCTATCACTTGATTAAAGATCTTATAAACTTCTCGCTGAATGTATCAGGTTTGCTTTACCAAGTAGACAGTCTTAGTAGTGTCCATGTAAATATTAAAATATAGTAGAGATGAGTATTTTAACACACGAGCAGTGAAATCTCATCGCCACGTAGGATTTTTAGCCTAGAATTTATGGTAAGTGCATGAATAAATATGAACAAACACAAAGATACACCACATTTTGTACCCTAAGGCAGGGTTTATTACCTGGGTTTGGTTTATGTCCTGCTAGGTTTGGGGAAATTTGAGGTGTTAGGGACACTCAGAGTCGCGTGAGTTCTTATGTACACCTTTATCATCTCCTGGGTACTGCAGCTATCTGTAGTGATAGCTTTGGTCCTCCAAGTTTTAATGACAGGTCTGCTTTCTGCCTATCTTCTTTAATAACTGTTGTTTGGGGATGTTATTTTTGTGCCTTGATGTAGGATCACAGCTCAGGGAGGATTGTTTTGAATCTTACCAGCTTGTCTTGGTATTTATTTTAGGTTTTGAGAAAAAATGTACCCAAAGCCATTCTGAATTAACACATCTTTACAGACATGAATGCAAAGAACAATTGTGTGAGGCTGCAGACAGGTGTGTGGTTTAGTGTCATCACCTTTTTCTGACACTTCTATTAGAGACCCCAAAAATAGGCATTAGTTGTACGTTTTTTGCATTTATAATCCCTTAGATTTAGTGCTGTATTCTAGAATAAAGTGGAATATTAAGGAGAAACAAATAGCTGCCTCTAAATTCACTTTCTTCCCTCAAAGCTGTGTAAGTTGAGTCTCTGCCTGGCACCGTGTTTGAAAGACGGTTAAAATAATCCATTTGATATGATACTGTAAAAGCTTTTTTAATTCTGAAAGGTTGCCTTAATGCAGAGAAATGAACTTAATATGTAAAATGATTAAAGCTTCTGAATTCTTAGAATCTTTGAGTATGGCAGATTTTTGCCTGGGGTGACCATTGCATCATACTGCTGTAAGTTATTCAAGGACCTAGGAAGATGTTTTCACTGCAGGGATTTACCACCCTCACTTCATTCTGTAATGTACTTGCTTCCCTTCCATAAAATAGTATCAGTTAGAAAGAAGAGGATCTCTGGGGGTCCTCTCATCCACCCTTTGCCTGATTAAGTTTACCAATCTTTATATATATATATATATTGAAACACAGTGAAAGTATGGTGCCAGCTAAAACACATATATATACGTGTGTGTATATATATATATATATAAATCTTTGTTTTCTTACACCTGTATTTCCTCTATTTTGTTTTCTCTAGAACTTCTCAATGAAGTATTTTTCAGCAGGTATCTCTGTATCTTGTGGCATTCTACGGTTCTAATGTTCCCTATGTTTTAAAATCATTTTGAAGGTTACTTCTCTGTTCATTTCATCATAACCTGAAAGTCTGTGGTTTTGCTGTTTTAGTATTCCTTTGTCCTTGGAAGTGGGCAACACTTAGAATTTATTCGTGGGTGGGAGGATCTTAGGAGTTAGTCTGTAGTGGATTTATTTTGCCCGTTTGAATACAGTGAAAATAATTCACTGAGGGATTGCTAAAGGCTCAGAGAAAAAAAGCAATTAAACCCTTTGAATATTTCCTCTCTCTTCATAAGGATACTGTCTTAGAAACAAAGGTAAACCGAGATGGTATTTAAAAGCATCCCACCCAAACACAGCAGTACCTAAACTGAGAGTCAGCAGTGGAAATGTTAAGATTTATGTTGTCTCTCTGTATATACATATATACACATATATGTGTGTGTGTATTTGTAGTTGTGTAATTCATGTGTCCACTTCCCACTCTGATTTCTTATCCTGTGCCTTACATTTATTATTTATCACACACCATTATTGAAATGCCAGCATACGCTGTAAGTTATATATGGTGATCTCTGATGTTGTGGTAGCAAATCAGGGGAGCAGGTACATTTAACAGCATCTATTGTCTTAGATGGTAAAAATCCAAGCGTATTGCTGAGCAGTGTTGTCTGTTCACCCTGTTCTGTTAGCTTGGTCAGGCGTTGGGATGGTGCAGCTGCCTTTGGGGTAGATTTTATGACTGGGGAGATTTGCTCTGTGCTCCTTTCCATTTGGGAAGGAAGCAGAGCATGCCACAGCTGCAGCCTTTCAACCTGGGACCTCTTTGCCAAATGCCCGTGGTACACAGAGAAATCGAGTGATGTGGTTTATAAATTACATGCTTTGAGTCCACGAGGCAGCAATCTCAGACAAATTATGAGACAAAATGCTTGACCAACTGGCTTCAGAGGCATCTTATACCAAATATTTATGCAAAACCTGTCTTTTTTTAAATTATAATAAATAACAGGGCTAATACCTGTTGCTGAGAATTTACCCATTCCCTGTAATGGTATAAGCAACTGAAATAGGGTTTCTTGCCATGTCTCCCTTTTGCTTAAGTTCCAAATAGGTATTAAGTCTTTGCAAACATAAACTCTAGCAGCAATTGAGCCAGTTTTTAGTTTTCATATTAACACTCAATAATAATGAGAGTTGGACTTGATGATGCCTGGATGGGCACTTTTGCCTTGAATACTTGACTGTGATTTCCACAGTGACTGCTAGTGATAAACCCGCCACCACCATCCCTGAAAAGAACCCAAAGAACAACAATAAAATCAGGCCCTATTTGGGCCATTTTGGTCATAAATTATTCAAAGGCCAATTTGTGTTTCTTGCTGTGGATTATGGGGAGTGAGCAGAACGAGGTGCTCCATTGTGGTCTGTTGAATGGATGGTGCAGGCTGGGATGTGGCTGATTTAGTGTGTGGTGTCCCTGCCCATGGCGGGGGGGTTGGAACTAGATGATCTTAAGGTCCTTTCCAACCCAAACCATTCTATGATTCTATGAACAGCATTTTGAAATGGGAGAGAAGAGCAATTTCCAAATCCTTTAAGCAAAGTTGGGGTTCCTCCTCAGCTTCTTACAAACTGGTAATGCATTCCCTGTCTGGCTACGTTTGGATGGCTTTGGTAGGTTTGCAGAGTTTACAGTACATTTTCCAGTCCTTTTGCAGCCACTGTCTGGATTTCTCTTCTTGCTTGAAATGCAAATGTTAAGATGTATTTGTTGCCAACTAACAGAAAGCAAGAAAAATTATTTTAGGAGAAAGAAATCAAGCAAGCAAGCATAGCCATTCATTATTTAAGTGACAGTGTTTCATGGCAGTTTTGTCTTGAAATAACCTCCTGGTTTTGTAAATTGTGCAGCACTGATTTTTCAGTAGCCAAAACTCTTTGTCACACACTCAAAAGCCTTTGTGATACATGCATTGCAATCTCAGTAACAGAAAGATGGGAGCAGATAATTGGCAAATAGTATTAACCAGTATAATGTTCCAGTGAGGGTAATGAATCAGTATTTCGCTTTGGTAAATGCATGTTGGTATCCAAACAATTTGGCAACCCTTTAGATTTGACCTGATAAAATAACTAGAAGAGGATTTTTTTTGTGTGTCCCCACAGTCGTCTTTCCCATCCTGCCCTTCCACCCAGAAATGTGGAATTGAGAGCTTATTCCCCACCAGTGCCAAGAAGTAAGTTTGTTGGCTCTGTCTCTTTCATTAGGATGACTATATAAAATGGACATTCTCTGTAAGGATCAGTCTCTGAGCTGAAGTCACAGGATGTGCCAGTTTTTGAGGCTGCCAAGATGTTTCAGGAGAAGTTAGGAAATGGCCATGTTGCACATTCAGTATTTTTTCTTTGCCATCTGCCTCAAAGAAGTACCTTTAAGTTGATCAAATCAGGGAAGAAATTGAAGTAATTGTTTCCAAATACCCCATTTTGTGCTGAATCAGTTGCTTTAAAGATATGGTCTTTTACAAGATATGTTTGGCTTTTTTCCCCCCATTTTTCTTACCACATCAATATTTAATGGATATTCTTAACATAAAACCAGAATTATTTACAGTTAGGTTTAATTTTTCATTAGGAGACCATCAAAGAGCTAGTGGTATACACAAAATATGTTGGTTCTCCCCAAGCTACTTGTATTAGAGAAGAGTTAGTATCCAAAAATTGTTACAACATACCTACATGCAGCCATCTAAACAGTGCTTTTGCTTGGGTTTTGAGGGAAAATATCTGACTTTCAAAGCCACTTTTAGATAACAAAATAGTTGCCTTAGAACTCCAGTCATTTTCTCTTCACAGATGAGTTTCTTGTGCTATTTGCAGAGGAAACTTTTATATTGTTCATAACTCAACTGTTTTGTGATCTGTGTGACTTTTTTTCCCAGTCTTTCTGGCTTATAGCAAGTTGCCCTCTGTGTTATTAGTGAACTCTCAGTGACAGTAATCTCTGTATCTGTTATGATATGGATGAGCCCTACAAAAGCTCTCATAAAAGCTCTCGTAAACACTTACTATGTGAGTGTAAAGGGTTCCAGGCAAGGGCTTGTTTAAAGGGGTGCTGTATTTCTCATGTGCTGCTTTTCAGACTCTCATTTCAGGAGTGGTTTAACTGGAATTGATTTTATTTGTATCTGTCATTAACAAAAAATTGCCATTGGTGATTATTCTTTAAAAGTCCCTTGGAGAGGGACTTTTTACAAGGGCCTGGAGGGACAGAACAAGGGGGAATGGCTTTAAACTGACAGACAGTAGTTTTAGATTAGATATTAGAAAGAAATTCTTCCCTGTGAAGGTGCTGAGGCACTGGAACAGGGTGCCCAGAGAAGCTGTGGCTGCCTCATCCCTGGCAGTGTTCAAGGCCAGGTTGGACGGGGCTTAGAGCAATATGGTCTGGTGGAAGGTGTCTCTGCCTGTTGCAGGGGGTTGAATTTGGATGATCTTTAAGGTCGCTTGAACCCAAACCATTCTGTGGTTCTATGATTTCAGTAACTGAAGGTTGGAGGGGAGGAAAAAGCTGTGCTGTATCTGTGTCAGAGCCCTCAGTTGCCTATGATGATGATAATGCTGGTGTACACTGGCACAATCCTTACTCATCACTGTTCCCTATAAAATCAGCCTCGTTTT
This sequence comes from Nestor notabilis, assembly GCF_000696875.1. Classification (NCBI taxonomy): domain Eukaryota; kingdom Metazoa; phylum Chordata; class Aves; order Psittaciformes; family Psittacidae; genus Nestor; species Nestor notabilis. Next base: position 4,682 of record NW_009924944.1, on the reverse strand, counting down.
AATGGCTTATCATAGACATTTAGTAGAAGAAGAATATGCTTTGACTGAGTTCTAGAGGAAAAGGAACTGAAGCTGTTGCTCTCTTGACCCTTCCTGGACTCAGGGTGCGGGAGCTGCCTTCACTCGCTGTGCAATGCTGGACCAGCGCTGGAGTATTTGCCCATGGAAAGCGATAATAAGTAGTGTTTGTACTGCACATTCAGGTCTTGAGCAAAGCAACGCTTTATATTGGCTTCAAGAAATATTAAAATAATAAAATTAAGCTACCACGTTTGTTATATTTCATGATAGTGCTATGCAGAAATACAAATAAAGAAGTAAGCACACTGAAGAAAGGGAAGGAGATGGCCACAAGGCAGAGCCCACACCAGTACTGTTTGTACCCAGCACCTAAAATCACATCTGTGTCCTTAGTGGGGCTTCTAGGTACAGTCACCATTCAAAAAAGAAATCAAATAATCTTTCCTGGTCAGTGTCTCAGTGTTATTAAATCAATGTTTCATGACTACACAACAAAAACCTATTGTTGTCTGTGGACAAGTGGGCTGCGTTTTAGACCTAAAAAGGGAAATTAAATTCATGAATTAGTGATGATATCCACTTTTATGCTGTTTTTTCTCTTTTCTTTGTCCCGATGCTGAGATTGTGTTATGAACATCTTACACAGATGCATCAGAAGGCACCTGGCGTTTCAGCTTAACAAAGTGAATATTTAATGTTCCACAACAACATGTGACTAAGGCAGGCAATGAAAAAAAAAAAATCAGCCCATTATTGGCAGAGTTTATACAGACAAAATACATTCCCTTCATGCAGCAGGAAAGAAAAACGCCAGCAAGGATGATGAAGACTTTCTTAATAAGATTTCTGTTTTCAAATATTCCACTTCAAACCTCTTAATAAAACAAATGCGTGGAGCTAAGAATGAGATTATGCTCTCATCTATTTAATAATGATACAGTTGTGGGTTTTTTCCCTACCTTCTCTTGTAACTTTAAATATTTAGTGCTGAGCAAATTTTGCTTGGATTTAAATGGGTTTATTTCATTTTTTTTCTCTCTAAATAAGCTTTTAATTTATGTAATATGAATACCTCATCTCACAAAAGGCTAAACATATTTTCTAGTCATCTTGTGACTTCAGTGTGTCTACTTACTGCAGAGGCTACACAGACAGGAGCCTTTTTAGGACAGTGTTTGAAAATTGAATTTAAAGAGAGCATTTTGCTTTAATTTGCTGGCTCAATTTGTTTAAATAGGCAATAATCTTGTATTTGTCCTGGTGAGACCTTGGACAGGGTGTACATTTGGGCTTCATTCTTGATGCAGTAGAATATAGCACTTGTGATAATAACTGCTGGTAAACTGATATGTTCCTGTATTTTTACTTGGAATGACTGATTTTGGGCTTATGTATTATTTGTGATTGATTACAGGTTGCCTATTCCTTTTCTTTCTGGCTGGGCTATGGAAAGAGAAATGACTCTTTTCTCTTTACTTCCTTACTCCCCTCTGTTCTCAGCCGCCTCCTCAAGAGATCAGCTCCAATCTCAGCACTGTGTGACAGTTAGCAGTTGTGACAGGCTAACCTATTTTTTGAAGTCTGTCCC